>NC_085140.1:123816774-124116774 GCF_024139115.2 Armigeres subalbatus
AAATACCCTAAGTAATCAAACACTGCAAGTAGTTCTCCGCTGTTTTACCACTCGTCAAAATGAAGGCCACAGTTTTGTTGTGTCTCGTTGCAACATGTGTTGTCATTTGCGCAAAACCCTTAGAGCTCCCAGGTGATAGTGACTTTTTGAAGGAATATGATGTAATTACAACCGAACCACCATTACTCGTGCTCGAGCATGCCACAGAACGAGGACTAACGGCTGATTCTGGAAACCACACATCGGAAGAGGTGGACGACCACTACTCGTGGGAGCATGACGATGATCACGACCACGATGAGGATGACGACAGCGAGGAATGCGATCATGATAAAGAGAAAAATCATGATTCCATAATTCACTAAGTTTGTTAAGAACTTTATTCTGATGTAGAACTAATAAATCAATAGCCAGTTGAATTTTAGTTCCGTGCACAAACCTATAAGACACGAAACTGGAATTCCATTTTTTTTCTTTCAAATAATTAGTGAATGAATCTAATGATTGAAAAACAATCAATTAGTTCTGTGATCTTAAAAATTCGGATACTTCTTTTCATTACCTAATAGTATCATATGGTGACCCATAAGTAGATTAAATTATTTTAAATTGATTCATAAATGTGTCTTTGGATATTCCAAACGGCTGTATTTTGAATTAATCCCACTTTTTGGCTGTTCCATGTATTATATTATAGTAGTAAACAGTAAACGTTACAAACCAAAACTTTACTCAAAACGGTTGTTTTAAAGATGGTTTTAGCGATTATGATTCTATAACAAATACCCGAAAACCAAGTACCCGTATAACGTTTACCTGAATGACATTCAATCGAATAAGCGCCGTAGCGTGTGGTTGGCCAGATTGGCCCCCGCCAAAGGTACCAAGGCTTAGGTGGGCATCGAAATCCAGAATTGCACTATGGGAGATGATGATATCAATTTTTTTTTTGCAAGCTGTTGGAATTTTCTTTGATTTTTTTAGTGGGGTTAACTCATTGTTTTATTGATGTTGAAGTTCTAAATCGGCTAAAATCAAACCTTGTAAGAAGCCTTGGTGTAAGTATTCTCAAATTCCCCGGTTCAAAGTGTTTCAGATCCAAGCTTTTAACAGACGGGGACTACATCCGTAATCATCCGTATGACCAATTTTCAAAAAGCCGTCAATAACTAATAAAGGTATCAGAACGTCGACTCAGGGAGCATTTTCACTGACTTTTTATCATTTACCTGAAGCAAAAGGAAGTGAAAAATAAAAATAACAGGAAAAAAAACAATTGAAAAAAAAAATGGAACAAGGGAGGAAGCTCTAGATTAGGAATTCATTACGCCAATGGCGAAATACAGAGTAGTCTGTAAAAAGCGCGTTCATTTTTTGTTCGTGGGTAAGAAATCTAAGCCGTTTTCAAATAATAGATTCTCGGAAGTAGTGATTGGGAGTTTGTTTGAATAAGAGATAGATTCTCCTTTTTATGCAGGCAAACTATTTAAGGTTCAAAAACGGACCATAACGATCGCATTTGATTCAGTGACATTTTCGATTCCTTCAAACCAGACAAAAAACCCGTGATATTTTGAATTTGATTTTTTCTTTTGGCTCCATATAATCTGATGAAGCTTTAACCGCTTTGAATACGAGAATCTGCATCGTGGGATTTCAGTACGGGTTCAATTTTAATTCATTGGCCTAACCACGACATCCAATGCCACCAAACTACCGAATTGATATACCTTGATCCGAATAGGTTTTATTTATTTATCATCAGACTCAGGCCGGAGTGGCCAGTGCTGCACATAAAAGACTTCTCCATTCAGCTCGGTCCATGGCTGCACTTCGCCAACCACGCAGTCTGCGGAGGGTCCGCAAGTCGTCCTCCACCTGATCGATCCACCTTGCCCGCTGTGCACCTCGCCTTCTTGTTCCCGTCGGATCGTTGTCGAGAACCATTTTCACCGGATTACTGTCCGACATTCTGGCTACGTGCCCGGCCCACCGCAGTCTTCCGATTTTCGCGGTGTGAGCGATGGATGGTTCTCCCAACAGCTGATGCAACTCGTGGTTCATTCGCCTCCTCCACGTACCGTCCGCCATCTGCACCCCCCCCACGCAACACTTTCCTTTCGAAAACTCCCAGTGCGCGTTGGTCCTCCACGAGCATCGTCCAGGTCTCGTGTCCGTAGAGAACTACTGGTCTTATAAGCGTTTTGTAGATAGTCAGTTTGGTACGGCGGCGAACTCTATTCGATCGGAGCGTCTTGCGGAGTCCAAAGTACGTACGATTTCCAGCCACTATGCGTCTCCGAATTTCTCTGCTGGTATCGTTATCGGCGGTCACCAGTGAGCCCAAGTACACGAATTCTTCAACCACCTCGATTTCGTCACCACCGATAGAAACTCGTGGTGGGTGGCTTACATTGACCTCTCTTGAACCTCTTCCTATCATGTACTTCGTCTTCGACGTGTCGATGACTAGTCCAATCCGTTTAGCTTCGCTTTTCAGTCTGATGTAGGCTTCCTCCATCCTCTCAAAGTTACGTGCCATGATATCAATGTCGTCAGCGAAACCAAATAACTGGACGGACTTCGTGAAAATCGTACCACTCGTGTCAATCCCTGCCCTTCGTATTACTCCTTCCAAAGCGATGTTGAATAGCAGACACGAAAGACCATCACCTTGCCGTAACCCTCTACGCGTTTCGAAGGGACTCGAGAATGCCCCTGAAACCCGAACTACGCACATCACCCGATCCATCGTCGCCTTGATCAACCGTATCAGTTTATCCGGAAATCCGTTTTCGTGCATTAGCTGCCATAGCTGGTCCCGATCGATTGTATCATATGCGGCTTTGAAGTCGATAAATAGATGATGTGTTGGCACGTTGTATTCGCGGCATTTCTGCAATACCTGACGTATGGCGAACACCTGGTCTGTGGTAGAGCGTTCACCCATAAATCCCGCCTGGTACTGCCCCACGAACTCTCTTGTAATTGGTGTTAGTCGGCGGCATAAAATTTGGGAGAGTACCTTGTAGGCGGCGTTCAGCAATGTGATTGCGCGGTAGTTGCTACATTCCAGCTTATCGCCCTTTTCGTAGATGGGACACACCACACCTTCCATCCACTCCTGCGGCAGAACCTCATCCTCCCAAACCTTGGTAATCACCCAGTGCAGCGCTTTAGCCAGTGCTTCACCACCGTGTTTAAACAGCTCTCCTGGTAGATGGTCAACTCCAGGGGCTTTGTTGTTTTTCAGCCGGCCGATCTCCTCCTGGATTTCCTGGAGATTCGGAGCCGGAAGTCGCATGTCCTGCGCGCGTGCTCCTAGGTTCATTACCATACCGCCACCGTTGTCTGCCATATCGCCATTCAGGTGCTCTTCGTAGTGCTGCCGCCACCTTTGGATCACCTCACGCTCGTTCGTAAGAAGGATCCCGTTTATGTCCTTACACATATCGGGCTGCGGCACGTTACCCTTACGTGAACGGTTCAACTTCTCATAGAACTTTCGTGCGTTATTAGCGCGGTACAGTTCCTCCATCTCTTCACGGTCTCGATCTTCCTACTGGCGAATAGGTCCGAATAGGTCCGGGGTTGTTTTTTTCTTGATACGACTTGGTCCAATCGCTATTCCTACCTTCTACTAATTCTCTCCCAAGTTGAGTTTCATATAAAGACCAGTAGTTCTTTCAAACCACCGACCAAGCTGAATTCATAAAGCAAACATTTATTAAATCCACCACGCAAAAAAGGTTGATTTTAAAAATATCCCAGCTCGTATCATGCTATTTGTTTTGAACGTACATGAAAGTAAGGGGCGCCCAAAAACGGTTTGCCAAGTGGGCTTAAAGTCCACGCTACGGCTCTGCTGCATGTACCCGAATGTAACATTTAGAGGTAGCGTGGGTAAAGTGAACAGGCGGGGTAAAGTGGGCAGCGGCTTTTTTATCCCATATTTATAGATTTTTCGCAAGATTTCTCGTATTACAGGGTCCGGCAATTGAACTGCCACATAAGTGAGTAAAAGTAAAGTAATACAAAATACGTAATAGGATACGTAATCTGGCGGCGCCGCATGAATCACGAATTGTACCAGGTGTATAAAGGGCTGAATATTATTAAGCTTATTTAACATGGCAGACTACAGCTACAGACTACAGGTGGGCTGGTCATGCTGTTCGTATGCCGGAAGAACGTCAAGCGAAGATAATATTTAGTAGAGAACCCGGAAGAGGACGCTGGCTTCGTGGAAGGCCGCGTACACGATTGCTTTTTGCAGTTGAAGATGACCTGAGGGTGCTCAATGTTCAGGGCGACTGGAAGCGATTGGCCCAGGATCGAGTCCAGTGGAGAAGGATACTCAATTCGGCATAGGTTCATCGAAGAGCTGTAGCCCATCAAGTAAGTAAGTACGTAATAGGACTTTCCTCGACCGTGGGCACGTCGCTATTTTGATACCACGGGATTGGTCTTACGGCAGGAGTAGACGCCGGCATAAAAGTGAAGAAAACCAAACTAAGGGGTTTTCAGAGGTCATTTCCAACTAAGAGCGGCCAACGAGTTCGCCGGACCTGAACCCAATGAATTTCATTATCAGGAGTATGTTGGAGGCCGTGGCTGCTCTGAAATATCATGTTTTTACTAATAAGTCCTGAAGCGACATCTGGTGGCCTTTGCTTAGCTTGCGTAGTGCAAATTGCACAACGATTCAAGTGAATAGTGGTTGAGATTTACCATCTATTCTCGAAGTGCACGTTTCAACAGCTCGCAAACGTTGATCAATAACGGCGCCAGCCAAGTCCTTACAGTCGAGAAAGGGGAGGGGAATTGGTGTTTGGTTATTGTTGCTACTAGAGACCGAGAATACCTCTGCATCTCCACAATTACCACGGGAAGGAAGTTGTGTTAGTTGGGTGGGGTAATCAGTAACATAAATCGGGATTCACCATGGAAAGTGATGTGACCTATGTAACTTCTGCACAACAGAATTAGCATTTCCTTAATTTGTTCAAGTGTTCATCCTTCGCGAGGGGCCCTCCTTGGCCGTGCGATAAGACGCGCGGCTACAAAGCAAGACCATGCTGAGAGTGGCTGGGTTCGATTCCCGGTGCCGGTCTAGGCAATTTTCGGTTTGGAAATTGTCTCGACTTCCCAGGGCATAAAAGAATCATCGTGTTAGCCCCATGATATACGAATGCAAAAATGGTAACCTGGCTTAGAAACCTCGCAGTTAATAACTGTGGAAGTGCTTAATGAACACTAAGCTGCAAGGCGGCTCTGTCTCAGTGTGGGGATGTAATGCCAATAAGAAGAAGAAGAAGATCCTTCGCGAGAATAAACAATCAATCGCTCAAAGTGAGCGATTGTTCATTTGAATTTCAGATTAGGCGCCCGCGTCATCATTTCTTTGGCGTAAGGAAAGTAAAAAGGAAACAAGATAAAAATTGAAAATAAATTAATATTCACGGCTGTTCAACCACATTGATAGTAATCGGAAAGCTAATTATTATTTATAATATATAATTATCTCTATTTGAGGTTAAATGTTAAATGCTGGGTAAAGCGTACCATTGGTACTTCGCGTACCTGAAGGAATAAAATAGACCCCATCTCGCGGTCCTTAGCCTCTTACCCAGCTACTCCTATCCCTGACTCCCCGTGGTGGTGGCCGGGATACGAGCAACCTTAGGGAAAATCGGGTAACCAACCCCGGTGGGAACTATAGTCGTATGCTGACAGGGAAGGGGGGGGTTTGCTCCTCTCCGGAGGTGCAAATCTAACTGAGCGTCTGTTCTCCATGTTAGAAGCGGCTCACAACAGCGTCGGTTCTCCATGTTGGAGCGGGTGATCATCGTCCGAGTGCCAGCGAGGGACTCTAAGTGAAACTGTGCACCATGGTCCACCGGAAATAAGGAGGAATGGTCCTCAGGATATTTAGCTGACACCAGGCCCTGCAAGCCAGCCTTCAAAAAAAAACTCACGCAACGAATAATCAACAAAAGAGTATGAACCGGAACAATCGGTAATCGGCGAAAACAGCCTACGACTAATTGAATCATTTGTTTGAGAAACTGCATAAGTCCATTTTACACTATTTCAAGAAAACAACAAAAAACTATTTTCTGAACAAATATGCACCGAATCTTTCGATTTCTTCGATAACGATCAATAGTTTTTGGCAAAACTCAACACCCTGGGGCATTTTCAGTGCAAAAAATCTAAGCAGTACTCCACAATTGCTCTTCAAAGTACGTGGACATATGTAGTTTCTCAAACAAACGAAATTTTTTTCATTCATTCCTGAACAAAAAATTTTTTTTCGTATTTTTTGCCAGAATACGTATTTTTGGACTAGGATTCAGAATATATAAAAATCTCATTTGGCCAAAAATGTTACATATGCAGTTTCTCAAACAAACGGTTCAATTGATTTCGCCGCCTCCAATAATATGGCTATTCGCAGCACCTACTTCCATATCGGTACACCTTTAGATCACCGCTGCAGACAGAATCACATATCGACCCCGTTTTGATTGATGGACGGCACTTCTCCGACATTATCGATGTCAGGACATTTCGTATTGGTATTGGAGGGTATCCACTGCCGTCGGTGGGGTTTGATCCCACGAAACCAGTACGCTAGACAGGTGCTTTCCCTACTGTACCATATTTGAATTTGGACGATAGACCTTTGGCTAGCCGACTAGAAGAGCATAACAAAAACCGAACACAATTTTAACATATTGTAAAATTTATAACTTACTAACTGTGTGTACCCGGCCTTGCTCGGAGTTGCCAGTTTGATTAGCAGTCATTTGATTAAAAGAAGACAGATTTCATTTGAAAATATTGACTGATTTTGAAAAAGTGATCGCCTGATTCCGGACAAACGTCTATTTCTAAAGAAGGAAAAACATCCACAATGTCTTGTTCTGGGCAAACGTCTAAGAAGGGATCACATTCACTATCTAGAAGGAAACACATTAATCATTGCTTTTCACTGGGCAAACCATAATTTTGATGAAGGGTTGACTTGATCGATAACTAAACAATACCACTCCCCACACCCTCCCCTTTTCCATCCTTAACCCACTATCGTCGTCTCCTTAATATGAAGAATGTGTGTTCCAAATTTGGCTGAAATCGGCTAAGGGGAGATCAGAAGTTACACTGAGTTGATCGATAACTGAACAATACTCCTCCCCACACACCCTCCCTCTTTTCCAAAGAGCATTCCTAACACCCCTATCGTCGTCTCCTTAAGATAAAGAATGTGTATTCCAAATTTGGTTGAAATCGGCCAAGGGGTTCAGAAGTTATGCTGGAACATACACACAAACATACAAACATTGAGTTATATATATCAGAGCATTAGTGATTAATCATTAATTCATAATCATTAATCATTATTAATATCGTCCGTAATCTTTAATCATACACACAGTGTGTCAACATTCAATCACGATCGGTAATCGTTAATCATACTCCAAGGGTTTTTTTTTCATTATTCATAATCGTTATTCATTGTCAAAATGAATTTCATCGTTAATTATTATCAGTCATCTTTGTCAAAAATGAATAAATCATTAATCATTATCTTTAATCATAGAGTTGAATGATTTAATCATTTGCTGGATTTTTTCATTAATGCTCTGAATATAGATTTCTATTGCCCTTCTAATTTTTCAATGAACATCTTTCAAAAATAAAAAAATTGTGTACCAAATCTGGTTGGAATTGGTCCTTGGGGTTGGGAGTTACACTGAATTGCCCGTTTTCTAAAGACAACCCCTTCTCCCTTACCATCCCTCTTTTTACCAATGACCATTCCATTTGTTATCTTAACCGTAGGATAGAGAATGTGTGTACCAAATTTGGTTCAAATCGGTCCAGGGGTTCATAACTTACTTGGAATTGCCCGTTTTCTGAACAATACCTCTCCCTCCAGATCCCTCCCCCTTTCCTAAATTACCCTCCCATATGATCCTCTCCTCATAGTGAATATGTGTTCAAAATTTGGTTTGGGAGTTGAAAGTTACACAGAATTGTTCGTTTTCTAAACAAAACCCCTCCCCCTTTTCCAAATCACCATCCCACCCCCTTTGTTTATATGCAAATATGTATGCAGAAACATCCAAAAACAGTGATTTGCAGTTTGACGGCACAACTTACGATGAAGAACTATGATATTCATTCAGATCTTGAAGAATTTAACACAGAATCTTATGCAGAAAACCGCGAGAAGATTAAAGTTTCCCGGCTAAGTTATTAGTATTTCCCTGACGTGGGGTTTGAGCAAATATCGTTTCTTTTACCTTTGAAAAGAAATAAATTCACCCCTACAGCACTCCAGTAAAATGCTAATATTTTTGTCAAATACACTCTAATCTTCTCGTGGTTTTCAGCATAACATTCTGTATTGAATTCTACAAGAACTGAATGAGTATCATGATTCTTGATCGTAAATTGTGCCATCAAACTGCAAATCACTGTTTTTGGATGTTTCTGCATACATTTTTGCATATAAACTTCCAACGAGTTTAGCACCACCCAAACGTTGACCGATTTGGCTGAAATTTTGTCCAAAGCATCGGGGCATCAAATAGAACCGAACCCATCAAAAAAATTGAAATAATGTTTTTTAAGCCAACCCTAATGTGAGAACACCAGTATGATTATACAACCCTGGATCTGTGATATTAGAGAGTGGCCGTCTTTTTCACATATGCTCGAGGATGAAAACCATTATTCTGAAAAACTGTTTAGTTTGGATTACATCCGCTGGGTGGTGATATATGGATCAACCAGTTTTGTTAGATGTCGCTTGATATTTAAAAGTGCCGTCATTTACAGTTATCTGGGATTTGAAAACCAATGTGTTCAGAAAAGTGTGTCATAGAACTACCGTTTCTGCCTCATACACAGGATGCCTTGGGTTCGATCTCAGGCCCATTTCATTCGCCTACTTTGTATCTTTTTGTATACTTCTCATGTTACAGCAATCGCTAGAACACGAAATTGATTTCCGTAGCGTTTCCATTTCAATCCTGTACCTTCAACTTGACTAATCTAACAGTAACTGTTAGTATTGGAAATGCAGGAAAAACTTATTTCTTACATCTAATTAGAATTCCGTATTTTGCGTTCCTATCACATCCCAACAAAGTTTTTAGCTGAAATAGCTTCTTTTTGGCCAAATAAGACCAATATCTCTCGAATTTCTAATGTGGTTATTATCATCAATGACTACTATTTAGGTATTTTTATGATAGAATTATTTTTTCATTTGTTTGCGTAGTACATATATTTTTGGGATATTATTATACCATTGGCGAAGGTGGAAAACTCTATACACGTTCCAGATTCCTGGAAAGGTCGTCTGGTAGCCACCTGCGACCGTTGCAGAGTAATAACTGTGATTTAACACTAAGACCACCATCAAAAATGTCTTTAAAAATTGCGCTACTGGACGAAACATCCAAAATGACCATTTTACGGGTTTTCCAAATTATTCAGAAGGCCGCCTGGTGGCCACGTGCAGTCATAGCTGATTAAGACTTTGAAATCAAAATCATCATTTCTGCGGTCGTTCCGGATTATCCCGAAGGCCATCTGGTCGTCACCTGCGGTCATAGCAGAGTAATGACTGATAATTTCATCTAAAATCACCGTCAGAAATAGTTCAGAAAAATTGAGCTGCTCTAGGACGAACTTAACAATATTACCATTTTTACGGATAGGCCGCCTGGTGACCACTGTGGTCGTAGCGGAGTAGGAGCTGTGTATTAACTCGAATATCGCCGTCAAAAATGGTTTACAAAAAAATTGCGCTGCTCTAGGATAAACTTTTCAAAATTATCCTTTTTACGGACGTTCTGGATTATCCAGAAGGCGGTCTGATGGCTACCTACGGCCATAGGTGACTGAGAACTGCGAATTAACTCAAAGGTTATTGTCAGAAATGGTTTAGAAAAAAAAGCGCTGCTCTAGGACAAACTTTCCAAAATAACATTGTTTACGAACTTTCCGGATTATAAGGAAGGCCGTCCAATATGGCCACCTGAGGTTATAGCAGAATAAGAACTGGGGAATTTCTCCAAAATCACCATAAGAAATGGTTTAAAAAAAATTGCGCTGCTCTAGGACGAACTTCACAAAATGATCATTTTTACGGACGTTCCGGATTTTGGTTTAGAAAAAATTGCGCTGCTCGTGGACGAACTTTCCAGAATGACCATTTTACGGACGTTCCGGATTATAAGGAGGCCCGTCTGGTGGCCACCTACGGTTTAGCAGAGTAAGTACTATGGAATATCCTCAAAATCACCATCAGGAATGGTTTAGAAAAAGGAACTTTCCAAAATGACCATTTTTACGAACGTTCCGGGTTTTCCGGAAGGCCGCCTGGTGGCCACCTACGGTCATAGCTGGGTGAGAACTGTAAATTAACTCCATGGTTAATATCAGAAATGATATAGAAAAAATCGCGATACTTTAGGATGAATTGTTAATGAAATAAATAAATAATTCATTACTGGTCACTTTTCCCGGTGAACCTGAGCCTTTTATTTTGCTATATTTACCCGAGCCTTCTATAGAATCATTTTTATTATCTTTTCAATTGATGAAGAACTAATTTTTTGAGGAATACATGGTGGTTTGGAGAAAATTGGTCAACTGACTAAAATTTATCCCATTTTTACTCAATGTGTTGTACTTTTTACAACGGTGCGAAGGTCCCGGAAGGTTAAACGAGAGGATCGCACTCCATGCCCCCAACAACAGGCTGGGCGGACTGATATAGAATGCGAATCAATCGCACTCTGCTATGCCAAAGGCTTGCTTGGCTAAAGCATTTGATGAGTTTTTGGTTTTCGTACGGCCGAGTTGCCGAATAATATGCAATTAATTGTAAATCACTGTTTTTCGATGTTTCTGCATTTTTTCCATATAAACTTCCAACGAGTTTAGCACCGCCCAAACGATTTGGCTGAAATTTTGTCCAGAGCATCAAAGCAACAAATAAAACCGAATAAAAAGGCGCCTCATCAATAAATTTGAAAAAGTGTTTTTAGAGCCACCTTAATACATACATAGATTGGTATTAATATTTATAGGTTTTGAAAAAATGTTGTTGTTAGCAGCCATTGTAGGATATTTTTAGTTATGGGGAAGTGCAAAACAATTTTGAATCAATTAAATTTACTAAGCAAAAGATTTGGCGGAAAAATGATTAATTTTTTTGTTGGCGCTTAATGCGATTTGGCACCTCGGCAAAAATCATCTTTTTGCAACTAGTTGCACAGACTACTATTGACCCGTAACGCTGGGTAGACACCTTTACGTGGTGTGTTACGGGGTAAGATCTACCACGGTTACATTGCCAGCTACAGGCAAATCGTGACCCAACGAATACCTTCCTCCTTATCCAACTCCGTGGTACTTATGAGGGTTTCGCTAAGTCGGTGGTCTCTCGTTAAGTAAGTACCACATCAACACTTCCTTCCTCTCCCTAGTCACGGTGAAGATGGGCGTGGCCATGAGTAGTAACCCTCATGCTTTTGTTATTTTTGTTTAAGACTGGAATCAAAGACCACTCCCTTCTTGATTTCCGATAGCATTCTAGATAAAGATTTCAAAGGAAAAACACGAGTATCGCTAGTTTCCAATCTACGAATTACACCGTAACAATGCTAATGCTAATGCTAGTTGCACAGACTACTGTTACAATCTTCTTTATTGTTTCATAACATTCCTGTCATTTCATGCGCCAGGTTTGGTTAAACGCATCGACGAAGTAAAACAAATCTTTGTTGTGTACCGTAAGGTGCATAAATTGTGACTAAACCATGGCAGAACGCGTCGAAATTAAATTTCCCAATAAAGCTATAACCCCAACCTTAACACAAACTTCAAAACCTTGTTACTCTTCACCAATTACTCTTATCTCAAAATTGTTGTAATTTCACAACCAGCCAGCATCACATCTTCGGCCTATCAGGAAACGAAATTACTTTGTTGCTTTCGTAACATCCGCCAAGTGTTCGTCCCAGACAGCAATTCGATACCAGCAGCACCTAAGAACAGTATTCTCCATGTCCTGAGTGCCATAAACCTATTAGGTCTGTTTAATCTAGCAGCCTGGACAGAGACCGACATCATTTGACTGCCATTCTGGGAGAATTGACTGAGGCGCAGATAAGCCCGCGACGCGATAAAAAAGAAACCATTTGTATTCCACGGGCCTGCTAAAATTAGCATAATAAATTATGATGAATACAAATACCGGCAAGGGCGCACTCGCGGTTGATTCCGTGCTTTTGTTTCACCGCAAATTGACTCCTCGCGGGTTCCGACTTCTGTTTGAGTCATTTCCTTCCGAGCCTCTGGTGGTAAGATTTTCTGGTTGGTAAAACGGAGGAAAGTGATTTTTGAGAAGCATAAAACGATCTATTACTTACAGCCTCGCATCCTCCCCGTCGCCGCACCCGGGTGCGACATTTAACGTGCGTATTGTTCGTGTTTCCTGTTTCTTGGCGGAAGCACCTTGTTCTCACGCTTGCTCGGAAGTGACTAAGAAAGCAAGGGGTTTGCGTCGTTCGTCGTTGGATGGGTTCGCTTCACCCACCCATCACCACCGGTACCGCGAGGTTGATTTCAATTTGCGTGCTGATTGTTATCTTCGCACCATGCCGCGCGCCGTCGTTGTCTTGCGTTTAGGCACCAACCTCACGCGGGTGGAGCGTGGGCTCATGATTTATGAGCTTTATCAATTTGAAGCGTTTTTCTTTTGAGGATTACGATAAAATTATGCAAATTAGACACTTTTGGGTTGTTGATGTGTTCCTCGGCGTTGATACCTACCGGGCGCCTCCACGTTGCTTCCTCTCGCATCCGTAGCAATGATTATTACCGTCAAAGGCAATCAACCGTGATGGGCTGCATACACACTTCGGGATTCGACTTCCACGATGTCTATTTCAGCTAGTCCAGGGGTACCAGAAGGTTTATTTTCCATAACTTTATTGAAGAAAACGGTTAATTTTTTTTTATTTTCGTGCCCCCGAACCATGGCGCCACGAGTAGAAGCCCAAACTAAAACCACCATTCTAAATAAAAAAAAACAGATTGATCCATCTAACATATTTTCCGGCAGTCGCAAAGGCCGATCAAATCAATGTTCACCACTGAAAAAATAGCCAAATATTGTTGGAGTTGGAGCCTTTTTGACTCTGTACTCAATGTTAGATGTCAAGGATAGCTTGGAATCAAGAAACAGCCATACTTTACCTTATCAGTTACATCAGTGGTTCTCAACCTGGGGTACATGTACCCCTGGGGGTACCTTCGCTGGAAGCCGGAAGCTTCCTTTCAAGAGACTCGGAAGCCTCCTTTCAAGAGGCTCGGAAGCCTCCTTTCAAGAGGCTCGGAAGCCTCCTTTCAAGAGGCTCGGAAGCCTCCTTTCAAGAGGCTCGGAAGCCTCCTTTCAAGAGGCTCGGAAGCCTCCTTTCAAGAGGCTCAGGCCCTCCTTTCAAGAGGCTCAGGAAGCCTTCTTTCAAGAGACTCAGGAAGCCTCCTTTCAAGAGACTCAGAAGCCTCCTTTCAAGAGGCCCGAAACCTCCTTTCAAAGGCCCGGAAGCCTCCTTTCAAGAGGCCCGGAAGCCTCCTTTCAAGAGGCCCGGAAGCCTCTTTTCAAGAGGCCCGAAGCCTCCTTTCAAGAGGCCGGAAGCCTCCTTTCAAGAGGCCCGGAAGCCTCCTTTCAAGAGGCCCGGAAGCCTCCTTTCAAGAGGCCCGGAAGCCTTTTTTCAAGAGGCCCGGAAACCTCCTTTCAAGAGGCCCGGAAGCCTCCTTTCAAGAGGCCCGGAAGCCTCCTTTCAAGAGGCCCGGAAGCCTCCTTTCAAAAGGCCCGGAAGCCTCCTTTCAAGAGGCCCGAAAGCCTCCTTTCAGGAGGCCCGGAAGCCCCCTTTCAAGAGGCCCGGAAGCCTCCTTTCAAGAGGCCCGGAAGCATCCTTTCAAGAAGCCCGGAAGCCTCCTTTCAAGAGACTCGGAAGCCTCCTTTCAAGAGACTCGGAAGCCTCCTTTCAAGAGGCCCGGAAACCTCCTTTCAAAAGGCCCGGAAGCCTCCTTTCAAGAGGCCCGGAAGCCTCCTTTCAAGAGGCCCGGAAGCCTCTTTTCAAGAGGCCCGGAAGCCTCTTTTCAAGAGGCCCGGAAACCTCCTTTCAAGAGGCCCGGAAGCCTCCTTTCAAGAGGCCCGGAAGCCTCCTTTCAAGAGGCCCGGAAGCCTCCTTTCAAAGGCCCAAGCCTCCTTTCAAGAGGCCCAGCCTCCTTTCAGGAGGCCCAGAGCCCCCTTTCAAGAGGCCCAGAGCCTCCTTTCAAGAGGCCCGGAAGCATCCTTTCAAGAAGCCCGGAAGCCTCCTTTCAAGAGACTCAGAAGCCTCCTTTCAAGAGACTCAGAGCCTCCTTTCAAGAGACTCAGAAGCCTCCTTTCAAGAGGCCCGGAAACCTTCTTTCAAAGGCCCGGAAGCCTCCTTTCAAGAGGCCCGGAAACCTCCTTTCAAGAGGCCCAAGCCTCTTTCAAAGGCCCAGGAAGCCTCCTTTCAAGAGGCCCAGGCCTCCTTTCAAGAGGCCCGGAAGCCTCCTTTCAAGAGGCCCAGAGCCTCCTTTCAAGAGGCCCAGAAGCCTCCTTTCAAGAGGCCAGGAAGCCTCCTTTCAAGAGGCCCGGAAGCCTCCTTTCAAGAGGCCTGGAGCCTTTTTCAAGAGGCCTGAAACCTCCTTTCAAGAGGCCCGGAAGCCTCCTTTCAAGAGGCCCAAGCCTCCTTTCAAGAGGCCCGGAAGCCTCCTTTCAAGAGGTCCGGAAGCCTCCTTTCAAGAGGCCCGGAAGCCTCCTTTCAAGAGGCCCGGAAGCCTCCTTTCAAGAGGCCCGGAAGCCTCCTTTCAAGAGGCCCGGAAGCCTCCTTCCAAAAGGCCCGAAAGCCTCCTTTCAGGAGGCCCGAAAGCCTCCTTTCAGGAGGCCCAGAGGCTTCCTTTCAAGAGGCCCGGAAGTCTCCTTTCAAGAGGCTCGGAAGTCTCCTTTCAAGAGGCTCAAGTCTCCTTTCAAGAGGCTCAGAAGCCTCCTTTCAAGAGGCTCAGGCCTCCTTTCAAGAGGCTCAGAGCCTCCTTTCAAGAGGCCTCGAAGCCTCCTTTCAAGAGGCTCAGAAGCCTCCTTTCAAGAGGCTCAGAAGCCTCCTTTCAAGAGACTCAGAAGCCTCCTTTCAAGAGACTCCAAGCCTCCTTTCAAGAGACTCAGGAAGCCTCCTTTCAAGAGGCCCAGAACCTCCTTTCAAAGGCCCGAAGCCTCCTTTCAAGAGGCCCAGGCCTCCTTTCAAGAGGCCAAGCCTCTTTCAAAGGCCCAGAAGCCTCCTTTCAAGAGGCCCGGAAGCCTCCTTTCAAGAGGCCCAGGCCTCCTTTCAAGAGGCCCAGAAGCCTCCTTTCAAGAGGCCCGAAGCCTCCTTTCAAGAGGCCCAGAGCCTCCTTTCAAGAGGCCCGGAAGCCTCCTTTCAAGAGGCCGGAAGCCTCCTTTCAAGAGGCCCAGGAAGCCTTTTTTCAAGAGGCCCGGAAACCTCCTTTCAAGAGGCCCGGAAGCCTCCTTTCAAGAGGCCCAGGCCTCCTTTCAAGAGGCCCGGAAGCCTCCTTTCAAGAGGCCCAGCCTCCTTTCAAGAGGCCCGGAAGCCTCCTTTCAAGAGGCCAGAAGCCTCCTTTCAAGAGGCCAGGCCTCCTTTCAAGAGGCCCGGAAGCCTCCTTTCAAGAGGCCCGGAAGCCGCCTTTCAAGAGGCCCAAGCCTCCTTTCAAGAGGCCAGGAAGCCTCCTTTCAAGAGCCCCGGACCCCTCCTTTCAGGGGGCCCGGACCCCCCCTTTCAAGGGGCCCGGACCCCCCCTTTCAAGAGGCCCGGAAGCCCCCTTTCAAGAGGCGCGGAAGCCTCCTTTCAAGGGGCTCGGAAGCCTCCTTTCAAGAGGCTCAGGAAGCCTCCTTTCAAGAGGCCCAGGCCTCCTTTCAAGAGGCCCAGAAGCCTCCTTTCAAGAGGCTCAGAGCCTCCTTTCAAGAGGCTCAGGAAGCCTCCTTTCAAGAGGCTCAGGCCTCCTTTCAAGAGGCACAGAAGCCTCCTTTTAAGAGGCCAGAGTCTCCTTTCAAGAGGCCCGGTAGTCTCCTTTCAAGAGGCCCGGAAGCCTCCTTTCAAAAGGCCCGGAAGCCTCCTTTCAAGAGACCTCAGCCTCCTTTCAAGAGACTCAGGCCTCCTTTCAAGAGACTCAGAAGCCTTCTTTCAAGAGACTCAAGCCTCCTTTCAAGAGACTCAGAAGCCTCCTTCCAAGGAGGCTCAAAGCCTCCTTCAAGAGGCCCGGAAACCTCCTTTCAAGAGGCCCAGGCCTCCTTTCAAGAGGCCTCAAGCCTCCTTTCAAGAGGCTCAGGCCTCCTTTCAAGAGGCTCAGAGTCTCCTTTCAAGAGGCTCAGAAGTCTCCTTTCAAGAGGCTCAGGCCTCCTTTCAAGAGGCTCAGAGCCTCCTTTCAAGAGGCTCAGAAGCCTCCTTTCAAGAGGCTCAGGCCTCCTTTCAAGAGGCTCAGAAGCCTCCTTTCAAGAGGCTCAGAAGCCTCCTTTCAAGAGGCTCAGAAGCCTCCTTTCAAGAGGCTCAGAAGCCTCCTTTCAAGAGGCTCAAGCCTCCTTTCAAGAGGCTCAGAAGCCTCCTTTCAAGAGACTCAAAGCCTCCTTTCAAGAGACTCAGGCCTCCTTTCAAGAGGCCGGAAGCCTCCTTTCAAGAGACCCGGAAGCCTCCTTTCAAGAGGCCCAAGCCTCCTTTCAAGAGGCCCGGAAGCCTCCTTTCAAGAGGCCCGGAAGCCTCCTTTCAAGAGGCCCGGAAACCTCCTTTCAAGAGGCCCGAAACCTCCTTTCAAGAGGCCCGAAACCTCCTTTCAAGAGGCCCGGAAGCCTCCTTTTCAAGAGGCTCGAAGCCTCCTTTCAAGAGGCCCAGGCCTCCTTTCAAGAGGCCCAGGCCTCCTTTCAAGAGGCCCAGGAAGCCTCCTTTCAAGAGGCCCAGGAAGCCTCCTTTCAAGAGGCCAGAAGCCTCCTTTCAAGAGGCCCAGGCTTCCTTTCAAGAAGCCCAGAAGCCTCCTTTCAAGAGACCCGGAAGCCTCATTTCAAGAGGCCAGAAGCCTTATTTCAAGAGGCCCGGAAGCCTCCTTTCAAGAGGCCCGGAAGCCTCCTTTCAAGAGGCCCAGGCCTCCTTTCAAGAGGCCAGAGCCTCCTTTCAAGAGGCCTGGAAGCCTCCTTTCAAGAGGCCAGAAGCCTTCTTTCAAGAGGCCCGGAAGCCTCCTTTCAAGAGGCCCAGGCCTCCTTCCAGAGCCCCAGGCCTCCTTTCCAGAGGCCCGGAAGCCTCCTTCCAGAGGCCCGGAAGCCTCCTTTCAAGAGGCTCAGCCCCCCTTTCAAGAGGCCCAAGCCTCCTTTCAAGAGGCCCGGAAACCTCATTTCAAGAGACTCTGAAGCCTTCTTTCAAGAGACCCGAAAGCTTCCTTTCAAGAGGCTCGGAAGCCTCCTTTCAAGAGGCTCGGAAGCCTCTTGAAATGAGGAAGCCTACTTTCAAGAGGCTCGGAAACATCCTTTCAAGAGGCTCGGAAGCCTCATTTCAAGAGGCTCGGAAGCCTCATTTCAAGAGGCTCGGAAGCCTTCTTTCAAGAGGCTCGGAAGCCTCCTTCCAAGAGGCTCGAAAGCCTCCTTCCAGTTGGTTCGGAAGCCTCCTTTCAAGAGGCTCGGAAGCCTCCGTTCAAGAGGCTTGGAAGCCTTCTTTCAAGAGACTCGGAAGTCTCCTTTCAAGAGGCCCGGAAACCTCCTTTCAGGCTTATTTTCATTTACAGCGAAATAAAGTAGGGGGTACCTCAATAAAAGCATAAGTTCGAAGGGGTACCTCTCAAGAAAAAGGTTGAGAACCGCTGAGTTACATGAATTTAAGATCCAAAAATAGAAATACAATGTCTTATTCGGATTGACCAAACTGTCAGTTTTTGCATGTTAAATGTGGGACCAAGCATGCATTCTCAAAATACTTTTTTATGTTTGATCAGTTATAATGTCGCAAACTTTAATGAGCTGCATCAGCCATTTTGAAGCGATGGTCGCATGACGTTTTAATACATAGGGGAACTGTCCCGATCTCCATCTCACTGAACATATATTCATCTCATCGCGAAACAAAGAAATACAGCACCAAATTTGTCGCTTCTTTTTCTTAACATGCGCGCTCACTGCTGAAAAAAATAAGAAACAAACCAAATTGCTTTCAATTGCTTTGAAAGTCAAAAAATAAATTCACTAACAAGCTTTCCTTCCTTGCAACAAATTTATTATTCTAGCACAAAACTTGTATTTCTATTCGCTTGTGACGTGTATTACAAGGGCTGAAAAAAAAAAATTAGTAAAAAGAAATACAAAATATCACATTAAAAGACTAGAAGTAAAGACAACTCTTCGCATCTGGCATCCCTGGCCACGGCACCCGTGCAAAAGGTATAAATTTTAGACAAAGAACATCAAATGGAGCGAAAACGAGAAACTCTTTCTTCGCACCTCGAATCCGGAAGTCGGTTGCACGGAGGAAGCACAGTACTGCCTGATGATGGAACGAGTCGCTTTTCGGAACTGTGATAAGCACTTGAGGTTGAGGACCGGAATGCTTTCGGCATGAGTGCTCCGTGCCCAGCAAAGGCAAGACGGTGCCACAAGCACAAGGTGTGCAAAAGAGTTGTCCCGAGCTGGCAACTGCAAGCGATTTGAAATATGAATTCGATATTTCAGCAATGTTAAACAATGAACGAGTTAATTCATCTGTAAGAAAACTGATAAGAGCGAATAAATCTACAAAATATTTGCTTGTGGGAAATTCTCTCGTTTTAGGAAAGTCCAGTTTTTGCTTCGCCAGCTGCCTGAAATAATATTACGCAAGGCCGAAGTAGATTTCTGCTTTTTCTTCTCCAATAGATGGTTTCCTCCTATTATTATTTCTAATGTGGTCATGAGGTGGAGAAGATAGGGAAGTGTGAACAATTTTTTATTCACTTCATTTATTATTGTGCAAGTTTGCGGCTAATTTACACCATTATGGTGTTTTACTACAAACAGTTAAAAGAAAATGGATGCGTAGACTTTATATTGTCGTTAGCAAATAACTCCGTTTGGGCATCGACACCACCAAAGAGGAATCCCTTGTGCTTCCTGGCCTAGTTCTCGATAGAAAGGAGCACATATTCTCAACCGTCTAGTCGGTTCATCAGATATATCCAATGCTTCAGGTCTCAAAATGGATTCCAGCGCTTCTTGCAAAATTTCGTTAATTCGATCGTCTTCATCGTTCTGCGAAAGAGTTTCATATTAAAATAAATACCTAGTTTCTCTAGTTTCTCCGCAGTAAAATCTCACCAACGAGTCAGCCACACTAATGTCTTCGGAATCAATGTTGTCTTCCGGTTCTTCATCCGAACTAGCCTCGAATCCATCCAACAATTGGTCATTTTGGATTTCAATCAGATCCACTAGTGAAGATTCATCTTCAATCGAATCAAGTGGCTTGCCGAACACTGAAATACAGCTCAGAACGAGACAGATCAACGTGAAGGTCTTCATCGTGCACCTTAGGATCGAATAAATTTGCTCTACTGAACGAGAGTTCAGTCAAAAAGGCGTTTATAGTCTTTGATAAGCGTTTGAAGTGGGTTTATTTATCGAAGAAATTATTTATCAAACACTTCATAACTTTCTCTGTTACATGATAGCAATGAATCGTTTGACTTTGATAGTAATCATATCTACGATTTGGCGACAATTTATTTCCGGTCCACTTTTACCTCTTCCAGGAAATAGCGAGCAACAATAAATAAATCCCGCACGCTAGGGTATTGAAACCGACGCTTACTAATTAATTTAAGTTCTAAAAAAAATTGGTTCATATGTAGTGTAGAAAGGGTTACACCAATAGTATAGAGCTAGATGGTTTTTGATTAGATTTTGCGTAATTATACACATAACGATGAAGTTGAAACGAATTATATTCGAAAATTATTGAAAACAACTTTTTTTTTTCATCTGCTTCGTGTCAACGAGGTCTGCACAAATTCACATATTATTCATTATAGCTTTGTCAGAGTGTTGTGCGAGACGTTCACAATCCTAGAAAATAAAATAAAACTTTTAAAATTGTATTGTATTGTATGTAACACAAATCGCATAGGAAAACTAAGCACAAGATATTCAAACCTATATTCAAACAACATTAAGGGAAATATTTGAGATTTGTTTGATAACAGTTTGATAACCTGATGAGTGTCAATGCTTTTTTTCATGCATCAAGGCCTACATTGATTAAAACAGGTAAATATTTTCTACCTCTTGAATGTCACAAAGGTAGGGGAGGAGGTTCGGTTGTGGGCACCCTTTTGTGTTTGGTCCATAACTTTGGCCCTGGTTGATCTTATGTCGACATTTGCATAGCAATCGAAAGCTAAACTTATAACCTTACTACTAGCAAAGAAATTAATATGATTTCATCGATTTAGAAAAAAATATTGACAATTTAGAAAATTTGACATTTTTGGACTTTTTCATTTCGTGGTTCGGTTGTGGGCACCCTTGAAAACTTAGCTAAAAATAAAGAAGCATGAATAAAAAACCACCCAGATTTAAAGACAAGGAATAGTTTATTCATTCTAAAAGCCAGGAGACGCTAAAAAAACTCAAATCAATTCACCTAGCAGTGATGATGCCTCCCTCGGTGCATTAAGGATGATGTTGAAATAAATCACATAAGAAAGGTCTAAAATAGCACTTTAGGTAAATGGGTTTTAATTTTTCATTGATTTACGTTTTATTGGTATGCATCACAGTCAAAAAAATCCTGATTAATCACCCTAGCGGCAATAGTGCCTTTCTCGTTCATTTCAAAAAATAATATTCTGGCCATAAATTTTGATCCCATAGTCCGATCTGACCAATTTTCAATAGGAAACAATGGGAAAGCATTCCCCGTCGAATGCAACTTGTTGGAAGCAAATCGGTCAACGCTTTGTTCCAAAAAGTGTGTGTATAATGACTAGACATGCCCAAAGAACAAAAATATTGAATAATCTCATTATTTCGAACAATTATGTCAAACTAATTATAAAAACTGCCTTAAAACGTTATTAAAAATAAGTTAAGGCACAAGTGAAACGATATTGAATGATTTATCAATAAAATGAGGGTGCCCATAATCGAACCAATAAAGGTGCCCACAACCGAATTTCGCAGCCTTTTTGGAACGAGAAGAAAAAAAGAATGACAGCATCTCTTATCTGTCAAAAGAAACATAGGGGTGCCCATAACCGAACGGTGCCCACAACCGAACCTCCTCCCCTACTATAAGGAACTCACACAGCTAATATTACCGAGCGCAAAAAACTGGATAATGGAGCTACTATACCAATAGTGGTAACTTCCATAAGAAATTAATGGATAGTACAATTCTGGGAACCATATACACGTTAGTAGCGCAAGCATCTGTGAATTAGTTGTTGAGGTAAAATAGGGTATCCAATCATGGTTTGAACTAGTAAAAAGCGTATCATAGTTTGAACCAGTTTGAACCATTTTGAAATCAGTTTAAATTCCCATTTCATTGTCAGGAAATGAACCTATAACAGTATGAATGGCATATTTAGGTATACTGGAAGTACATATTGTTTAAGTAGTAAAATGGAGCGATTTAAGAACCTTCTGAATTTGCACTAAATTGCCCACGCATTTTAAGACACAGAAGTGAGATCAACATAGCTAAGTCATTCCCAACCATCAATCAATTATTACTCAATATTGCAATAGCGGTTGGTACAAGATGTCCTCGTTCAATGGCTTAAATATGGAGTCAAGTTGAGCACTGATATCCACAGTAATTTTCAACAACACTTCACAGTAGACCTGGCCGCTTTTATGTTTGAACTACATTTATGATGTACTTCAAACATGAATAATGACAAGAAAAGTGATATGGCTGTGGAAGTTTCTAGAGGAAGTTTTTAATAGGGGAACGGAATTCTCTTTTATTGCTGCCTACTTGCCTTTCCAGTGCAACGGGCAGCAGAGGAATTTGTTGAGAACTGATCTTCAAATTCTAACTTGCAACAAATCCGAATTTTTCATAATTCGTGACTTCAATGACAAACATCGTTCATGGAATAATGCTCAAAGCAATTCCAACTACAAAATTTAATTCGAAGACTGTTCTGCGGGATATTATACTATTCAATATGGCAATGGACCAACTTGTTTTCTTCCAGTCGAAATCCTTCTACAATTAATTTAGTTTAACGGATTCAAGTCAGCTGTGTGGCCAATTGGTAACTCATGCTGACTTTGACTTCCTGATCACCTTCCTGTGACGTTTGAAATCTCACAAGAAGCCATTATTAATTGTCGAAGGCAGAGGCATTGCAATTCCTAAATGTGAAATTAAATTCGACTCCATTATTATTGACGATGATCGTCAGCTACTTGTTGTGACCGGAGATGCGAATGAAGGCTTTTCATTTTTGCTTCTGTACTTCTTGACAATCATTGGAAGACTGATTTACAATTCTATTCTTCTGACATTTATAACAAACCAAAGCCTCCTATGGTAACTATTATAAGCACTCTATCCATCACTACATTACTCCCTTTCTCTAATCTCTTTATGTTCTTCTATTTGTACAGAATATAGCAATCTAAATAAATAAAAATGAGTTGAAGGTTCATTTGTCATGATTCAACTCTTGAACGAATTGCGTGGGATCAGCTTTCATTTGCTTCTATCGTCCTCGACATTTGTTGGATGACTGATTTGAAATTCTATTTTTCTTACGTTCATCATAAACCAGAGGCTCATATGTTTCTAATCTACATTGAAATATGTTTACTTTACTTACTTATCTTTTTACAATATTATTTTAAAGAAAATTGTGAACTTGAACCAATTCAGTTTGCAATAAAAGTCACAGTAACTGTATCACTTTTCTGATAATCATCCTTCTAGTCTTCGTATTATCTGTTGTTAAAGGATGGATAACTACCGTATTTTCATTTAATTTGTGAACAGATCACAACCTTTCATGATGATTTGATCACTTAGAACATTGAATCTGCTGCACACAAAATAATTGTTTTCTATCTCGAGCGTACAGTGGTTCAGGCTATAGTCACGCATGTAAGCATAGTTACAATAGATTAATATTCATCAATAAAATATTAAAACCTTTAAAAATGCAAACGTGGACTTCATTGTTATATTATAGATAATATTAAATAATCACAACATTTCTTTTGTCATTTCATTGCCTGTCAACTCTATGATTTACTCCAAATAATCCAAAATAATGAACGGTTTTTTTCTATACCCATGATTTGTTTTTTTTAACATAAATCCATGAAATGCGAATATTGCTGTATTCAGTTCAATTAAAACCGATTTCTAAACAACTGTTAGTTTATAAATGAGTTCGTTTCAACATTGAAAATGATATCTATTATTATCATCAAGTTAGTAATCATTTGGAGAACTATATATCTCATGAAAGCAATCCATTTTCTCTTCATTGGAGTTCCTAATAATTAACTAACTAAGGGCATTGATTGATCGGTACTCCGTGTACAATATCGGAGATGACTATTCCGCATTCTTTATCGGACTTATCAACAGGGTTACTCTACCTTATCCAGCAAAGCTTAGTTCAAGTATGGTTCTCCACCTTCTCAATTGGACCAACCATCATCAGGATTGTCTGTGCCCCTAACACGGAACATCTTTATTTAGTGACAACTAGATATTCCGCCTTCTCAATCGGACTTATCTAAATTTGTCTCTGCTTTATAGAACTGTGGTACTCAACCTGAACGTAGAGCATCATTCCAGTACTTTGCTTTTTTTTTCTTACTCGCCGAAGTAGTATTTGCTTGACCTAACATTGTCATTGGAAGCCATCAGGTATTCCAGATTGCATTTAGTGTAACACAGTGTTAATCCAGTCTGAAAAGCCCTCTGCTGTTGTTTTTATCTGATCTATAAAAGCATATTGTGAACTGGAATACCTCACTACTTTTATTGGACTTCAGAATATTCTGCAATCTTTATCAGAGCCATACAGTAATATAGTAATATAGAGCCATACAGTAATAACAATTCAAAAATACAAGAGCCTCGAAGTTGGATCGCAGTTCGAAAACCCTTTTGGAAATTGACGAAAATTCTTTAAAAAACCTCAAAAGCCAATTTCAGCGCTTAAAGAAGGAAATAAAATTTTATTAACAACTGGCGAAAAGGCTCAAAAACTGGCTCAGCAGTTCGAGAGTGCCCATAAGTTTAGTCTAGGTCTCACTAGTCCAATTGAGGATCAGGTTACACGGAGCTTCGAAGACATTCTCAATCAAGACAATGTTTTTGACCCTTCGTTGGGAACTAATTTGGATGAAGTGAAATCTATTAAGTAACACTAGAAACTAGAAAATTTAAAAATATGAAAGCCCCGGATGATGATGGTATTTTCTACATAATTTTCAAAAAACTTCCTGAGAGCTCTTTATCCTTTTTGGTTAATTTATTTAACAAATGATTTCAATTGGCACACTTCCCAGCGCCAAAGTTGTTCCAATTTTGAAGCCGGATAAAAATCCAGCTGAGGCTTTTAGTTATAGCCCAATCAGTTTGCTTTTTTCAATAAGCAAGCTGTTTGAAAAGATTATTTTAAATAGAATGATAATTCATATGAATGACAATTCTATTTTTGCTGATGAGCAATTTGGTTTTCGCCATGGGCATTCAACCACTCATCAGTTATTAGGAGAGAGGATTTAATTCGACTCAACAAATCTGAAGGATATTCGATTGGAGTTGCTCTTCTTGATATAGAGAAAGCATTTGACAGTGTTTGGCATGAAGGTTTGATTGTAAAATTGATGAATTGTAATTTTCCTCTGTACATTATTAAACTGATCCAAAATTATTCTTATTATTTATCAGATCAAGGGCGTAGCCAGAGAGGGGCAGGGAGGAAAGATTGAACGGGTACTGAAATGCATTCCCTCAAACATGTGCACTTTACGATCCAATCATATACAGAAATAGATGGTTGAAATTCAAAAGATTCACAAAACTTATTAGGGCATCCAGGATCCATAACATATGATAGTTCAAAACAACTCAAAACATTTCGGGCTCAACAATTCTCCTTGAAATCCTTCTAGAAGCTCCCCTGGGAACTTCTGAATTCCTCCGGAAAGTTATCCACAAATTCCTCTGAAAATCGTTCGAAAATCCTTCTCATGTAATTGTAATTCCTTCTTATCTAGAAACCCCCCACTAAGTTTTTTTAGGAAATTTACGAGGAAATTCCTTGAAGATTTCTTTTCTTCTCTCCAAGATTTACTTCTAGATATTTCTTCGGCTATTCACTCTTCAGGAAGAATCCGGCATTTCCTTCAGGAATGCATTCGAGAGTTCCGTTAAGAATACATACGGAATTTCTTCCCAAAATTCTACCAGAAGTTTCTTCAAAAATTTATGACGGAAATCCTCCGATTTAGCTCCATAATTTCACTTGTAAATCTATAAGAAATTCCTTCGGAATTTTTTCTAGGAACTTCTTAGGGCATTCCTCTCGCAACTCTTCCTTTAATTCCTCCGGGATCACTTCCAGGAAATTTTACGGGAATACCTCCAAACATTCAATAGCAAAATCATCTAGCATTCCAATCTGGAATTCTTTTCGCATTTGCTTCAGAATATCCTTCAAGAAATCCTCTAGAAATATATTCATGAATTTCTCATGGAATTCGTCCAAGTATTTCCCCAAAAATTCTTACAGGTATTTTTTCGGTAGTTTCTTCAGGTACTTCTCCAGGAATTCCTTCAGGAATTTCTTCGCGAGATTTTCCGCGGAAGTGTACTAGAATTCCTTTCGGACTCAGAATTTACTCGGATATCTGCCAAAAGTTCTTCCAAAAATTTCTTTGGAACAATCCGTAGGGATTTTCTTCAGCAATTCATCTGGGAATACTTTCAGGGTTTCATCTGGGAATTTCTGCATTAATTCCTCCTGGTATTTTCTGGGAATTCCTTCAGATATTTTTTCGGAAATTCCTTCTCTAAGAATTATTTCAGGACTTCCATGTGGGAATTCCTTCAGAAGTGCTTGTGGGAGTTCCCCCGGGAGTTCTTCCAGGAGTTTTTCCAAGAAATTCTCCGGTAATACCTCCAGGAACTTCACAGGGAATTCCTGGACGATATTTGGCAGGAAATTCACGGGAAATGGGATTTCGGAAGTTCCTTTAGAAATATTTTCTCTTCCTCAAGGGTATTCCACCGGATGTTCTTCTGAAGTTCTACCAGTAGTTCCTTCTGGAATTCAATCAGGCTTTCTTCCAGGAATTCATTTAGCATTTCTTTAGGCATTTATTTACAAATTCCTGCAGAAGTTCCTCGGAGAATTTCTCTGGGAGTTCTTACGGTAATTTCTCCGGGAGGTTCTTTTAAGAATTCTTCCAGGAGTTTCTCCTGAAATTCTTACGAAAGTTCCTTTGGGAGTGAACTCCTAGAATTCTTACGAGAGCTCCTTCAGAATTTACTCCAGAAATTCTTCCTGTAATTCTTCAATAAATTCCTCCAGAATTTCCACCGGCAGTTCCTCCGGAAATTCCTATAGAAAATCCCCCGGGAGTTCCTCCGGAAATTACTCTGGGAGTTCCTCCGGGAGTTCCTTTTCAGAGAAACACCCGGAGAAACTCCCGGTGAAACTCCCGGAGGAATTCTCGTAGAAACTACTGGTGGATCTCCCGGAGGAATTCCCGAAGGAACTTCCGGAGGAGCTCCCGTAAGAACTCCTGGAGGAATTTCAGAAGGAACTCCTGGGAGAATTCCTAGAGGACCTCCCGGATAAGCTCCCAGAGAAACTATCGGAAGAACTTCGGGAGGAATTTCCAGCTTAATTTTAGAAGAAAGCCTAGGAAAATTGCATGGAATTTACACAAGGAATATTCTTATTCTTAAAAATTATGGGAAACAGCACGACATTATTTGAATTATTGCAGGGAATCCCGCAGAACTTATAAGGAGTAAATAATGGTGGAATTTTCGGATCAATTCCAGGCAAAATTTATGGTGGATTTCCTGAAGACACTGCCGAAGAAGTTGCTGGAGGCATTCCTAAAAAATCCCTGATAGAAATTCGGATAGAATGCCAGGAGCAATTGTCGAAAGAATTCCTGGAGAAAGCTTGCATATTATTTTCCAGCCTATTTTATAATAAATATTATTTCAGAGATTTGTTTAGAAATTCAGATGTATGGTTCTAGTTTTCTTAAACTTATGGAAGAATGCAGTATTTATATAATAACTAGCTTTATGTACCCGGCCTTGCTCGGAATTGCAGGTTTGGTTTGCAGTTTTTTTCGCAATCAGAAAAAGATAAAATCAATTGGTCAACAGAGTGATTATGTTATCTTATTGATACTTCATCATTTGATTAAAAGAAGGCTTGTGGAAGCGTTGACTGATCTTAAAAAAGGGATCGTTGGTTTGAATAGCCTTATTCCGGGCAAGCGTCAATTGCTAAAGAAGGAAAAACATCCACCGATGCATTATTCCTAGTAAACCCCCTTTTTTAAAGAAGGGATCACACTCACCATTGCCTTATTCCATTATTTATTATATACGCCTACTTTTAAAGAAGCAATCACATCCACCATCCAGAAGGAAACACATTAATCATTGCTTTTCACTGGGCATATCATGATTCCAATGAAGGGTAACGATAAGCATTGCTTTATACCCAGCAAATGCATGCTTTCTATGAAAGATTTTTCTGATGCTGTTCATAATTATCCCAAATGCCTTTATGTTAATGGCCTGCTTCATTCAGGGATATGTCATTTTCAGGGAAATGTCATATTCTGGGATGTGTATTGGTAAGAATCATTTTTGGGAAATATTATTTTCGTTGAAGTCATTTTTGGGAAAATGTTATTACCGGGAAAATGTTATTGTCGAGGATTTGCTATTTTTGAGGAATTCGGGAAATTTGTTTTCGGAGCATTGTACAATGTCAAAGAACCTCGAATGAACTAAATAAGAGGGATTTTAAATTAAGTCGTTTTCTAAACAATACCCAACCCCAATAACCTCCCGCATTCCAAAAGTCCCTCCCAGCCTCTCTATAATAGTTTTGGGCAGAAAATAACTGTTTAGAAATTTGGTTTGAATTGACCCATGCGGTAAAAAGGTATACTAAACTGTTAATAAATATACCTTCTCTCTCATTCAGCTATGATAATCCTACCTACTCACACCCTCCCCCTTTTAAAATTACCTACCCACATCCACTAAAATTGTTTCCTTAGGACATACAATATTTGATACAAATTTGGTTCAAATCGGTCATTAGGTTCAAGACTTACATTGAGTTGATCGATTTCTGAACAATACCCCTCCCCCCATACCCTCTCTTTCTCAAAGAGCATCTCTAACCACACTATCGTCACCTCCTTAATATGAAAAATGTGTGTTCCAAATTTGGTTGAAAAAGGCCAAAGGGTACACTGGTACACTGGTACACTGAGTTGATCAATAAATTAGCAATACCCCTCCCCCCACACCCTCCCCTTTTCCAAAGAGCCTCCCTAACCCTCCTATTGTCAACTCCTAAAGATAAAGAATGTGTGTTCCAAATTTGGTTGAAAACAGCCAAGGGGTTCACCCTGAGTTGATCTATAACTTAGCAAAACCCCTCCCCCCACACCCTCCTCCTTTTCCAAAGAGCGTCTCTAACTCTCCTATCGTAATCTCCTAAAGGTAAAGAATGTGTGTTCCAAATTTGGTTGAAAACAGCCAAGGGGTTCACCCTGAGTTGATCTATAACTTAGCAATACTTCTCCCCCCACACCCTCCTCCTTTTCCAAAGAGCGTCTCTAACCCTCCTATCGTCATCTCCTAAAGATAAAGAATGTCTGTTCCGAATTTGGTTGAAATCGGCCAAGAGGTTCAAAAGGAACACTGAGTTGATCGATAACTAAGCAATACACCTCCCCCACACCCTCCCCCTTTTCCAAAGAGCATCCCTAACCCCCCTATCGTTGTCTCCTTAAGATAAAAAATGTGTTGTCCAAATTTGATCGAAATCGGTTAATGGGTTCAGAAGTTATGCTGGAACATACATACAAACATACATACAAACATACAAACATTGAGTTTTATATATATGGATTTTAATAGCCGATTTTATATTCTTTCTGAATACTAAGTTCGTTAATATTTTTCTCACTTTATTTGAAAGCAATCATCACGCAAATAAATCACGCATTTTTAAATCCATTATTGTTTTAATCATTATTGTTTCGATTTGGTTTCATGTGTTAATATTCATGTGTTTTTATAAAACTACGATTTAGAAGACAAAAAAAGTTGCCCTCCCCTCCCTTCTCGAAATCCTGGCTACACCCATGTATCAGATCGCTCACTGCAGGTTAACTATCAGAATTCGAAATCAGATAGATTACCTGTAAGAGCTGTTGTTCCCCAAGGTAGCATAATGGGGCCCATATTGTACAACATTTTTACTTCTGACTTACCTGATTTACCACCAGGATGTCAAAAATCTTTGTTTGCAGATGACACGAGCCTTTCAGCCAAAGGGCGAAGCCTTCGTGTCATTTGTAGGGGAACGGTTCGCTACTTCATCTCATAGCTCCTATTTCCATCTCATCAAAAACAAAGCAATGGAAAGGAATTTGATTTGTTTATTATTTTTGTGATTTTTTCAGCAGTGAGCACGCATGTTGACAAAAAGAAGCGACGAATTTGGTGCCGTATTTCTTTGTTTAGCGATGAGATGGATATACGTACAGTGAGATTGAGATCGGAACAGTTCCCCTAGTAGATTGCAAACAAGTTTGGATATTTTCTCCACTTACTTGCAAAAATGGAAAATTTCCCCGAATGCTTCCAAACCTAAGCTTATAATTTCCCCACATAATACGAGAGCTTCTTATTTGAAACCTTCTAGCAGACATATTGTCACTTTGAATGGGGTTCCAATTAATTGGTCTAGCGAAGCTAAATATCTAGGACTTCCGCTAGATCAAAAATTAACTTTTTAAAAGTCACATTGAAGGCATTCAAGCCAAATGTAACAAATATATTAAGTGTCTATATCCACTTATAAACAGGAAATCAAAACTTTGTCTTAACTTTTTTTCTTAACTTTGTCTTTGTGAAACTTTTGATTTAGAAACATTTTCTTAGAATTAAAGCCATGTTGTATGCTGTAGGGCCCTCCTTAGCCGTGTGGTAAGACGCGCGGCTACAAAGCAATACCATGATGAGGGTGGCTGGGTTCGATTCCCGGTGCCGGTGTCTAGGCAATTTTCGGATTGGAAATTGTCTCGACTTCCCTGGGCATAAAAGTATCATCGTGCTAGCCTCATGATATACGAATGCAAAAATGGTAACCTGGTAGTTAATAACTGTGGAAGTGCTTAATGAACACTAAGCTGCAAGGCGGCTCTGTCCCAGTGTGGGGATGTAATGCCAATAAGAAGAAGAAGAAGAAAAAGAAGAAGAAGATGCTGTACCAATATGGACTAGTTGCTGCAATACCAGAAAGAAGGCAGTTCAGAGGATTCAAAATAAAATATTGAAAATGGTTCTGAAGTTGCCTCCGTGGTATAGTACCATTGAACTTCATAGAATTTCTAATATTGAAACATTGCAACAAATGTCCAACAAAATAATTTCCAATTTTAGACAAAATTCGTTTAAATCTTTTATTGCAACGATTAGCTCCTTGTACCCTTAGTATAAATTAGGTTAAATTAAGTTTGAAACATTGTAATTCCTACATGGTTCAATTCAACCAGAGGAACCATTTTTGCTCATTTCACTAACGTCCCATTACACGCTAATAGTCCGCGTTTTCGTAGTCGATCTTCGCATTTGGATTGCCCATTTAAGATCCTGATCTTCGAAATTTTATCCACGACGGCATTTATTTCACTGTAAAAATTCTCTTTGTCCTGTAACTCGGCAGCACCTATCGACGCATAACATTGGATTATCGTGAAGTTCCTAACCCGTATTCAGAAATGATTATCATCTCATTAATTAGCTTTCGAAAAAAAATGGAGAGAATGTCACAATTCAAAATTTTAAAAACTAGGGGAACGGTTCGCCACTTCATCTCATAGCTCCTATTTCAATCCCATCAAAAACAAAGCAATGGAAAGGAAATTGGTTTGTTAATTATTTTTGTGATTTTTTTCAGCAGTGAGCACGCATGTTGGCAAAAAGAAGCGACGAATTTGGTGCCGTATTTCTTTGTTTAGCGATGAGATGGATATATGTACAGTGAGATGGAGATCGGAACATTTTCCCTATATCCTATTAACGATATTATGATCTGCAATTCTACAAAAGATTTATTTGGTAGTTCAATTGAATTGATCATTAACATTTTTTTTCTTTTTTTTTTTTTTTTAACTAATTTTATTTGCTAATTATCTAATACATGCATTCATCTCTTAGACTAGGTGTTCCGTGTTTTCTTAACACTATCATCCTTATTTGCTATGTCACATGTTTAGTTATTATTAATACATTTCAATTGCCTCTGGCAGTTAGAATTTTTTTCCTCTGGTTGAATTGAACCATGTAGGAATTACAATGTTTTCAACTTAAGCTAAACTTAACCTATTTTATACTAAGGGTACAAGGAGTTAATCGTTGCAATCTTCTATTGCAACGATTTTTGTCTAAAATTGGAAATTATTTTGTTGGACATTTGTTACAATGTCTCAATATTAGAAATTCTATGAAGTTCATTGGTACTATACCACGGAGGCAACTTCAGAATCATGTTTAAAATTTTATTTTGAATCCTCTGAAGTGCCTTCTTTCTGGTATTGCAGCAACTAGTCCATATTGGCACAGCATACAACATGGCAGGTCTAAACATTTGTTTGTAAATCAAAAGTTTGTTCTTAAGACAAAGTTTTGATTTTCTGTTTATAAGTGGGTATAGACCGTTAATATATTTGTTACATTTGGCTTGAATGCCTTCAATGTGTTTTTTAAAAATTAATTTTGATCTAGCAGAAGTCCTAAATATTTAGCTTCGCTAGACCAATTAATTGGAACCCCGTTCATAGTGACAATATGTCTGCTAGAAGGTTTCAAATAAGAAGCTCTCGGCTTATGTGGGAAAATTATAAGCTGAGTTTTGGAAGCATTCGGGGAAATTTTCCATTTTTGCAAGTAAGTGGAGAAAATATCCAAACTTTTTTGCAATCTACTACAAATGACACGAAGGCTACGCCCTTTGGCTGAGAGACCTGTGTCATCTGCAAACAAAGATTTTTGACACCCTGGTGGTAAATCAGGTAAGTCAGAAGTAAAAATGTTTTACAAAATGGGCCCCAGTATGCTGCCTTGGGGGACACCAGCCCTTACAGGTAATCTATCAGATTTAGAATTCTGATAGTTTACCTGCAGTGAGCGATCTGATAAATAATTTTGGATCAGTTTAATAATGTACAGAGGAAAATTAAAATTCATCAATTTTACAATCAAACCTTCATGCCAAACACTGTCAAATGCTTTCTCTGTATCAAGAAGAGCAACTCCAGTCGAATATCCTTCAGATTTGTTGAGCCGAATTAAGTTCGTAACTCTTAATAACTGATGAGTGGTTGAATGCCCATGGCGAAAACCAAATTGCTCATCAGCAAAAATAGAATTGTCATTAATATGAACCATCATTCTATTTAAAATAATCTTTTCAAACAGTTTCCTTGTTGAAGAAAGCAAACTGATTAAGGATAACTAGAAGGCTCAGCTGGACTTTTGTCCGGCTTCAAAATTGGAACAACTTTGGCGTTTTTCCATTTATCTGGGAAGTATGCCAATTGAAAACATTTGTTAAATAAATTAACCAAAAGGATAAAGAGCTCTCAGGAAGTTTTTGATAAGTATGTATAAAATACCATCATCACCAGGGGCTTTCATATTTTTTAATTTTCTAGTAATAGATCTCACTTCATCCAAATTAGTTCCCAACGAAGGGTCAAAAACATTATCTTGGTTGAGAATGTCTTCGAAGCTCCGTGTAACCTGATCCTCGATTGGACTAGTGAGACCTAGACTAAAATTATGGGCACTCTCGAACTGCTGAGCAAGTTTTTGAGCCTTTTCGCCATTTGTTAATAAAATTTTATTTCCCTCTTTAAGCGCTGGAATTGGCTTTTGAGGTTTTTTAAGAATTTTCGTTAATTTCCAAAAGGGTTTCGAACTGGGATCCAACTTCGAGACATTATTCTCAAAGTTGGTATTTCTCAGAATAGCGAAACGTTTTGCCTTTCTCGTATACTAAGTATACGTAAAGGCTATACGATCACTCCAAAACCAAACTTTTGATAGAAGGCTCGGAGACCCATAGTGTTATATACCAATCGACTCAGCTCGACGAATTGAGGTGATGTCTGTTTGTGTGTATGTATGTATGTATGTGTGTGTATGTGTGTGTATGTGTGTATGTGTACAAAATTTTGTAGACACACTTTTTGGAACTTAGCATTGACCGAATTACTCGCAACAAGTTCCATTCGACTGAGAATCCTGTCCCATTGTTTGCTATTGAAAATTGGCCAAATTGGACTATGGGATCAGAAGTTATGGCCAAAATACTATTTTCTATGCGCAAAACACGCTAAAAAACACTCACTCATATTTTTTAGTTTTTTTTTTGCACGAGAAAGGCACCAACACCGCTAGGTGGATTAATCAGGGTTTTTTAATTTCATTTTGCAAATCTCGCCAAATAACTTTCAACGCGGGATCGCGAGTTCTTTGGTATTGCCTTCGCCTCACATTTTTAAGACGGATCAGTAGCTGAAGATCGTCGTCAATAATAATGGAGTTGAATTTAATTTCACATTTAGGAATTGCAATGCCTCTGGCTTCGACAATTAAATTTGTCAAAGATACGAGCGCATTGTCAATATCACTTTTGGTATCCAAAGGAATATTAACATCAAAATTCCTATCGATATATGTTTTATATAAATCCCAATCAGCTCTATGATAATTAAAAGTAGAGCTGATTGGATTATAAATGGCTTCTTGTGAGATTTCAAATGTCACAGGAAGGTGATCAGAGTCAAAGTCAGCATGAGTTACCAATTGGCCACACAGCTGACTTGAATCCGTTAAAACTAAATCAATTGTAGAAGGATTTCGACTGGAAGAAAAACAAGTAGGGCCATTGGGATATTGAATAGTATAATATCCCGCAGAACAATCATCAAATAAAATTTTGCCGTTGGAATTGCTTTGAGCATTATTCCATGAACGGTGTTTGGCATTGAAGTCACCAATTACGAAGAATTTTGATTTGTTGCGAGTCAGAATTTGAAGATCAGCTTTCAACAAATTCTTTTGCTGCCCATTGCATTGAAAAGGCAAATAGGCTGCAATGAAGGAAAATTGACCAAAATTTGTTTCAACAGAAACTCGACTCTACGACACTACCCATAATTCCATTACCCATAATGCCATTACCCCGAAGGCCACTACCCCGAACGCCACAACCCCGAATGAGTCACTACCCCGAATGCCATTACCCCGAATGAGCCAGTACCCCGAATTAGTCATTATTTCAAGTTAATACTTCATTTCAATGAAAAAAATGTTACTCAATAAAAGTTTATTCAAATTTCATATGAATGAACCATAATTAGAACTTATACTGTTTTATGCAGTTTGGAACGTCGTATGGCACTCTTCAAGATTCCTGAATGGCAGGGGGAGATTATGCAGCACGTTTTCATGCACAATGCAGAGAGTTGGACGCAATTGCGGTCCACGTCAGCATGGCTTCTAGGGCAACAAGGTAGAAGTTGTTCCTTGGTCACTTTAGTAAAAGCAATGGATTCTGGATGAAGCGTGGTCTAAATCTCAATATCGACGAGGGGGTGAATGGGTGAGTAAGAGTGAGTGAGTAAGAGTGAGTGTGTGAGTGAGCGAGTAAGAGTAAACGAGTAAGAGTGAGTGAGCGAGAAAGAGAAAACGAACGATTGAAAGTAAATGAATGAGTAAAAGTGGATGAGTGAGTAAGAGTGGTTAAGTGAGTAAAAGTGGGTGAATGAATGAGAGTGGGTGAATGAGTAATAATTAGTGAGACAGAGGAAGTGAGTGAGTGAGAGTTTGTGTATGAGAGTGATAGAGATGGAGATCTTGTTCGTCTTCGGGAAGTTGCGTTGGCTTAAAGAAGGCATCATCTCCCCTTCTATCGAACAGACGTTCCTTTTAAAAAGGCAGTATTTCCTCTGTGTACCTTATCGAGGTATAAGCACGTTCATTAAAAGGTGGTATCATCTCCTCTGTCTGCCTTATACCGGGCAAACACGTCCATTTAAAGAAGGCATCCTCTCCTCTGTCTGTCTTATACCGGGCAAACCAGTCCATTTAAAGAAGGCATCATCTCCTCTGTCTGCCTTATACCAGGCAAACGCGTCTATTTAAAGAAGGCATCATCTCTTCTGTCTGCCTTATGCCGGGCAAACGTGTTCATTTAAACATGCCATTATTTCCTCGGTGTGCCTTATACCGGGCAAACGCGTCCATTTAAAGAAGGCATCATCTCCTCTGTCTGCCTTATACCGGGCAAACGCGTCCATTTAAAGAAGGCATCATCTCCTCTGTCTGTCTTATACCAGGATAACGCGTTCATTTATACAAGGAATTATTTCCTCGGTGTGCCTTATACCGGGCAAACGCGTTTATTAAAAAAAAAAGATCATATTTATCCTGTATGCCTTATACCGGGCAAACTCGTTCATTAAAACAAGGCATCATCTCCTCTGTTCGCCTTATACCGGGAAAACGCGTTCTGTTGGAAAAAAAGGATCTCTTACTCCATTTCGTAGAACAGTACTTTTCCATGTCATGATGACAGGAATGACAGTTAAAGCCAATAAGAAGAAAAATCAAAACCGTTGGTTAAACTGGTAGGTTAAAAACTTTGCGATTCATCGATATCTGTTGGTGTTAAACATAATAATAGAATACTATAGATTCTAAATGTTTTCGGGGTAATTGCCTTTCGGGGTAATGGATTTCGGGGTAGTGTCCCATTCGGGGTAATGACTTTCGGGGCACTGTCCCATTCGGGGTAGTGGCCTTCGGGGTAATGGCATTCGGGGTACTGGGATTCGGGGTACTGGGGTGGAGCCCAGAAACTCCCAAGGTTTCAAAAACTTTGGTTTCAAACGAAGAAAATAATTTATGTTTGATACGTCTATTTATGACAATGGCGACCCCACCACAGGCGCTGTCAAGACGATCATTTCTGTAGATAAAATAATTTGGATCTCTTTTAATGGAGAGTCCTGGCTTTAAATAAGTTTCTGTTATAATGGCAATATGCACATTATGAACTGTTAGGAAGTTGAATAATTCATCTTCCTTACCCTTTAGAGAGCGGGCATTCCAATTTAGAACTTTCACAAAATTATTTAGATCCTTTAAAACGGAGTCCGATAACAATTTGTGTGTACTTTATACCAACCTGAACAGCTTCTGGAATGGTATTTGCTTTGAACATTGCATCAATCATGTGGTGCAATTGTTCAGTTAAAAAATCAAAATCGGAAGCAGTCATGCTACCTGAATCGGCAATATGACCGTTATTTTCCGTTGGGACATGGGTATAAACATCATTTTGAGAAGAGAATTTTTGTCTACCAGCAGCGATGTTTGCATACGTAGGTACATTCGAAAAATTGGAATTTACTGAAGTGCTTGCTACCCGTTGACGGGCGGCAAAATTTGTTTGTGAATTGTGGTGGGTATGAATTGCTCGACCGGTAACTGGTTTCGAAATTTGAGCGTTTGAAAAATTTCTACCCGTCGAATCTGGGATCCGATTGGAATTTCCCGTCATCAATTTTGCACGGGAATTCAAAACATTTTTGCGTGAAGGGCATTCCCAGAAATTGGATTTATGATTGCCCCCACAATTTGCACATTTAAATTTATTGGAATCTTCTCTCACAGGACATGCGTCCTTGGCGTGAGAGGTTCCACCACAAATCATGCATTTAGCATCCATGTGACAATGTTTGGTTCCATGACCCCACTTTTGGCACTTACGGCACTGGGTAGGGTTTTGGAAATTCCCCCAGGCCTGCGGAAATGTTCCCATGTAACACGGACATGAGACATAATACAGGCCTTTTCCAAACTTTTCATATTATTTAGTTCACTTTTGTTAAAATGAACTAAATAAAATTCTTGAGAAATGCCCCTCTGGGAAGTACCAGAATGGGATTTCTTTTTCATCTTAATTACTTGGACTGGTGAAAATCCAAGTAATTGGGAAATTTCAATTTTAATCTCATCCAGTGATTTATCATCACTGGGGAGACCTTTCAAGACGACTTTGAACAATCGCTCAGTTTTGTCGTCGTATGTGAAGAATTTAGGGCGCTTCTCAGTTAAATACTGAAGAAGACGTTTGCGATCGTCAAAGGATCCCGGCAAAACGCGGCAGTCACCCTTCCTAGCAATCTGAAATGAAACCTTGATCCCCTGAAGGTTACTCAAGATTTCATTCCGGAAGCCAGAAAACTCGGCAACAGATACCACAATTGGCGGAATCCTTTGCTTTTTCGCATGAATCGAATCACCTGGGCTAGAGGTATATTCGATTTGCTCAATTTCATCATTAATCAAATCGAACTGATTGCTCAGTTCGATTGGAGAAGAATTATTTCCGATATTAGAGTTAGAAGGAATATCTGAATTCTCCAGCTTCCTTCTATTTTTTCCGCGCTTAGGCAGGACGGTCTTGAAACCTTGTTTCTTAGAAGGAAGTGGAGAATTCAGAGACTCCCCCTTCCTCTTGTTTTTATTAATGCTCATGGCTGAGCGTGGAGACGTGACCTTCTAAGAGGTTTTTTCCCAGAACGGTGTCCCTGCAGGATTACCACCGCTTGTCGGAATTTTACTTCCGCAAACGGGTCCAACGTAAAACGAAGGCACGGGTCCTTGCAAAGATCGTAACGGGATCAGTGGGTACAAATAGCGCTAAGAAGCACCGTTGAAATTAAAATAGTTTCGGGTAGTATTAAAAACTTACTTCCGCAGAGAGAGAAAGAACCGCACAGCACGAAAGCACGATGCGGTCTGACGAACATTTTTTTTTTCTTATTTCCATTATCATTCCACATAATCCGGTCCGCTATAGCTATCCCAAGAAATAAAATGAATAGGTATCTGTTTTGCAAAGCATAAAATATGACTTCAGGTTGTGGCCCCTTGTCACTTCATTTGAGATTTGCTCACCTACCATCCCGATTGCCTATGGGCAGAGTCATGGATAGGGCACACCGTGCAAATATACAAAAACTCAACCCCCATCGTATCCGGTGCGGTGGCTTAAGCATCAACCAGCTTTCTGGTAGCGTAGCTGGCCGGCGGCAGCGACCACCGCCGCCGTACTATCATTCCGCCTATGCGATGAAGTGCTAATGATGATGCGACAAGCGACGGACCCTCGCTATTCGTGCATGTGGGTACGACGAGATATAAATTTTATTGGAATATCAAGGTACAATATAATCACAATAATAGGAAATAGAATATAAGCCGATTTGCATTGCTTGTTGACAACCGGCTGCTGCTGCTGCTGCCTTCGGGCCTTGATCTTCTTCTGTCCATAAAACGGGAGCAGCATGAAGGTAGATACACAGAGAGGCATTTGAAATAAAAACATGCCTAAAGAAAATTGTTATATACAAATCAAGTAAATATAATACAAAAAGTTTTTTCAACTGTTTTGATAAGTATGTATTAACAAACACCTATTCTTCCCTTGTGTAAACACTTTTGCAATGTTTTAATTTATCGATAACGTATTTGTTGTTAAGTATCTTATATCTTGATAAGTTGTACTAAAGAACTAAAATATGGGGAATCAAGGCGGTAGTAGATTGCCGATTACTAACAGGCCTTCTAAAATTGTACAGTTCTTCTCATAGACGAGTAGAATAGCCCAAGACTGCAGAAAGTACTCCTCTGTGCAATTGCTAGAGCGATAAATTTATATCTCCCATGCCCAGTGAATAAATTCCTGATTCGTGATGGGTGAGCATGAGGACATTGCAATGTGGTAAGGACCGGAAAAGAGGATAAACAAGACCATCGTAAAGCAGCCAGCGTAGAGGGATAATTGGCGGAAGGGGTTGTAGAATCCTACAGCCAACGTAGCGCTACAATCACAGTTTTGGGTTCATAATCGCGTCCACGCTTCCCTTTAATACATAGGGTAAAATGCCCAATAGTGGACCCCTAGTAGCGAAATTTTGCTCTTCCGGGCATAATGAGTGGAAATTTTCAAAATATTAATTTTGCGTGATATCTAATATCAAGCTCTGCATCTCCTCTTCACGATACATACATAAAACACTCAAATACTCGACGTTATTCTTCGAAATTAACATTTTAAAGTCGAACTGAATTCGCCCTATAGTAGACCCCCTGGGGGTCCATAATAGGAAATTGCTTCCCTATAGTCGACACTTCATTTGATTTTCATGTTTCGTTTCGGGACGTTCTTCTTCCCTATTATGGACCCCCCAAAATATTCCTATAATGGACACTCTCGTGTTTATTTTTTATAGAATTGTGAAAAATCATCTAATTTTACTTTCCATAGCATTTCCAATGCATGTAATCAAATCATAGGACTGTAAGGTAGGTTCTCCCGATGGAATTACATAGCAAAATGTTTCCATTGTGCTGTAATAATGAAAAAATGGCTGGAGGGTCCACTATTGGTTGAGGGTCTACTATTGGACACTTTACCCTACACCGTCCGGGATCCAGGGAAAAACAGACACAAAAAGAAGCTCACTTAATAATAAAAGGGGTCAAAAGTGGAATAATAAATATTTCCGTTTTGGCGTGGAAAAGGCTTTGGGCGGCGGATGCAGTTCATTTCGGTACCTAAGTCGAATTTGTGACATTGTGTAACTGTGATTAAGTAAAATGGAAAACAGCATCGAAAAAAAACACTTTTGCAAGAGATGGACAATGTTCCTTCAGCATTTCAGTCAATTCGAAAAATGAACTCCGAAAAAACATAATATTTCTCTTCTCGCACTGTGTATATCAGAGAACTTAAAGAAGGATTTTCATCAGAACCTTTGTGATCACTAAAGAATGATGATAGCGTTACCAGCGGTCAGTTTAATGTTTTCTGATTATTATTTATATCAACACATCCATCACATCGCGGCTTCAGCATTCGGCAAGTACCTCGACAGTTATTAACTGCAAGGTTTCTAAGCAGTTTTCCTTTTTCCTAATCGTATGTCATAATGGTACCACTCCTCCTTAGGCCGTGCGGGGCCCTCCTTAGCCGTGCGGTAAGACGCGCTGCTACAAAGCAAGACCATGCTGAGGGTCGCTGGATTTGATTCCCGGTGCCGGTCTAGGCAATTTTCGGATTGGAAATTGTTTCGACTTCTCTGGGCATAAAAGTATCATCATGCTAGCCTCATGATATACGAATGCAAAAATGGTAACCTGGCTTAGAAACCTCGCAGTTAATAACTGTGGAAGTGCTTAATGAACACTAAGCTGCGAGGCGGCTCTGCCCCAGTGTGGGGATGTAATGCCAATAAGAAGAAGAAGAATGGTACCACTACGCTACTCTATGTTCAGAGGGAAGTCTAGAAATCCTTAAATGACCTAAACCAGAGCGGCAAAATGCAGATCAAGAGAAATTTCCTCTTAGTACAAACTATATTATTGAATATTGAATTCTACAATAGAATTGATAACTGAACCATCTCGCGAAACGACCAGACGTCTGGTGAGAAACAACACGACATCGGATGTAAAAGCCCAATATTCATATGGATTTTCCATTTCTCAAACACCATATGGGGAAATCCTGCAAACAAACGTCATTGACAAGTAGAAACCGTCGTGATGCGAGACATAATATAACCCCTTATCTCGTCAAACTGTCAAAAGAGATTCAAATGTATCTTCTTTTGACGATCCATTTCGGTCGGGTAGTGTAGCCAATCTGGGGGACAGTGATCAGGTAAATTTTTCTTCGAATAATTGTTCGTAAGTATAGCTCTGATAAGAAGAGAAGCTACTCAATACAATACAACTACCATTAGCCCCATTAGAAAAAACGAGATGTGATATTGGATGGTCATCGGTCGTTTTATCAATAGCTTTGATGACACCTGAGATTCCTGTTTTGGATTTCCCTTAGAGAAAATATTGTTTATCAAATTTATAATTAACGTTGTAATCAATTGCGATTGAGGTAAAAATATTTTGCTTGCATCCTCTGCAAGCAAATGATGCAAATTTGTAACTTGTTTGTAACAACTTAAACAGTAAAAATATAAACAATTGCTGACAAATATTTTATCTAACGTTTGTTTTTTCGATAACTTCGACAAATAGATGCTCGAAGTCTAACGCTTACAGCTTAAGAACGCTAGTCGCACACAATAAACATAACGATAAATTCCAGTCATTTGGAATTATTTACTGGAACAAGGCAAAATGTGCCTATAAGGCAGATATTTAATCATGAAATGGCCTATTTTTTCGATAAAACTGTTCCATTTGATAGAAAATTAAATCAAAAACACCATACTATCTGCAGATTATCGTATATTAGTGCCATTCAATGTTTTGTGATACAAAACGGGTCCATATGTTGCATATTTAGTTTACAGATATTGAAAATCGGTTTCAACTCTTCAAAATAGGAGGAAACATATAGTATCTTCAGCAAACTTTCTCAAAATACAATATTCTAGAACACTGTCAAAAAATCGAACAAAGAAAGATTGTAATTTTTTTTGCTTGGGTATCGCAATAAAACCTAGAGTGACTTTTACGCTCTTAATGTCGTCAGCCAGCTTTATCAACACATTCTATGAACAAATCATGAATCTAAATGTGTATTAAACGTCTCAAAGTGGTATTGTCTTTTTTCTTTTTGTCTTTTTTCAGAGTTGTTCCATTGTGCGCAGTCTTCCGATTTTCGCCATGTGAACGATTGATGGCTCTCCCAACAGCTGTTGCAACTCGTGGTTCATTCGCTTCCTCTATGTACCATCTTCGAACTACATCTACCGGTGGCCAACCTGGAACCAGTTTCGGAGGGAACCCAATGAGAACATTTACGGAAATGAACGTATTGGTGCCGTTTGACAGCTTAAAATTCGGGATTTTTCAAGAATACGCGATTGGAAATCAGCATTTCATTTATTTGGCTTACATCTAAGCAGATAACACTGACTCAACAATTTGCCGCCACAATACACGGTTCGAGGCCGTATCTTTCCATCCTCGAATGCGCCCCACGTTCGCCAAGTCATTCTGTACCTGGTCAGCCGACGCCGTCTCTTACCTGTCGGATTGGAAGCGAACACCACCTTTGCAAGGTTGCTGTTCGGCATTCTTGCAACATGCCGTGCCCATCGTACCCTTCCGGCTTTAGCTACCTTCTGGATAATGGGTTCGCCGTAGAGCTGGGCGAGCTCGTGGTCCATCCTTCGCCGTCACACACTGTCTTCTTGCACACCGCCAAAGATGGTCCTAAGCAACCGTCTCTCGAATACTCCGAGTGCTTGCAAGTCATCCTAGAGCATGGTTCATGTTTCATGTCCGTACTGTCCACTTTCTGATTTATTCACTCACCCGCGCAAAACAGAGCAAAATTACGGCGACCGGCCGATCCGCTTACTGGAGAAACACGACCGGACAAGAAACAAATTTTCACTTTCTCTTTTGTAATTGTTCCGATAAATTCTGGTAAAAGTCTAAATCAGTAAAAATAAAAAGATATTTTAAGGCAAATTTTGGGCTGTACAACATTTCAGAACGAATGAATCATGAGCCCAAAACGTCAGGCACATATATTATCTGTCAAAGGTTGAGTCAAGTGCCCTGTGTTTTTTTTTTGCTAGTGCGTTTGAATCATATTATTCCGTACGTCAAACAAGACCGGTAATGTCGAGGAAGTATTTTTCATCTACTTTTAAATTTCAAATTAAACAATGTTCCTTTCGATATTTGAGTCGAAAGAAAAACTGACGAGTTCAGGATAATTAACTTCGTCGGTCCCTGAAAGAAAATCGAATATCGAATTGTAAATTGAAAGTTAGTGCTGGCAATGTTTTTCGACGCTACAGTCCCACTCACGACGACGGAGATTAGATTGAACGTAGAATATATTGAGATCCATGTTTTTCACTGCATTGACTTTGACATATTTCAACCCTGCCTGTCGCGCTCGGTTGCCCACTAGCACGTACTAGCAATTCACAACCAGTCCAATTTTAGTTGCTTCACGTTTCAGGCGAGCGTACAGTTCTGCCACCTTTGCAAATATTCGGCCGACAATGTTCATGTCATCCGCGAAACGAATAAATTGACTGGACCTGTTGAAAATCGTTCCTTGGCTGTTACACCCGGCTCTCCGCATGACACCTTCTAGCGCAATGTTGAACAATAGGCACGAAAGTCCATTGCCTTGTCTTAGTCCCCAGCGCGATTCGAACGAACTGGAGTGTTCGCCCGAAATCTTCACACAGTTTTGCACACCATTCACTGTTGCATTCATCAGTCTGGTAAGCTTCCCAAGGAAGAAACCAAGGACCAAGGGACCGAGAAAACTATCGACGTAGGGAGAGATATCGAGATGTAGAGAGTCGTCTGTACTAGTGATCCAGCGTAGCCTTTTCCCAGTCAATTGGAAGGAAAGAGAAGCCATTGTTCCGGTATCATAATTGCCGATGCCAATCCGTCACCATGTTGGCAGGTTGAGAAAGTGCTTTTCACTGCAAGACTACCGGTCCGGTTCGCCATCAAATTGACGCTAGCGCTAGTTGTCGGCATTCCTATACAAGCCGCCGTAAAAGTTGAGGGAAGAATTGGGGTTATGAAGCATTGGAAAAAATAGTTTCCAAATAAAGTGTACTGTTGAGTGAAACACTAATGTTTCCCTAGAATTACCTTTCCACGAATTACTTGAGGTGGTTGTGTCGACCCTGAGGCCATTCACAAAATCTCTATGTAGCTCACAAAGGATACTTACCCAAAACCAGAATAATCCACCTAGCGGTGATGGTGCCTTTCTCGTTTATTATAAAACAAGAAAACACATAAGAGTAACAAGAAAAGCACATAAGAGAGGTAAAAATTGCACTTTAGGAGATAGATTTAGCTATTTCCATAAATTCACATTTATTCGTGTTCATTTAAATGCATTGCAACAGTTTCTTAAAAAAAAATTAGGAAGGATTCCGCGTCGAATGAAACCTGTTGTAAGCAAATCGGATGAGGCTAAGTACAAAAAAGGGTGTCTCACATTTTTTTTACACACATACATACACATACAGACATCACCTTAAGGTCTGAGGGAAGGGTTTTCCGTTAAAAAAGCACGTGGTAGCACTCTCTGAGAGAGAAAATTGCCCAATTCAGCCAGCCAGAATGACGCTGTCAGTGTCGCCAAAATGATTTCATCATTATGCAGTTTACAATTGCTTGAGAATTTGCCTTAAACGGAGAACAAAAGGAATTGGCAACAATGCGGAAGAAATTTATCACTCATGCAGTGGTTCGGCGAGAGAACAGCAGCAGCGCCGACCAATCACGCAATGAGGAAATCAAAATAAACAAACTCCAGCTGGTTTTGGAAAATGAAAACATGAGCCGTTTCTAGAACTACATTAGAAAATATCGTGAGAGGAATTCTGTACAAGGTTTCCACAAAAGCTTTGAAAAGAATTTGGGTGATAACAGTGATGCTGGTATAAATAAGACAAATAAGACAAATAAGACAAATAAGACAAATAAGACAAATAAGACAAATAAGACAAATAAGACAAATAAGACAAATAAGACAAATAAGACAAATAAGACAAATAAGACAAATAAGACAAATAAGACAAATAAGACAAATAAGACAAATAAGACAAATAAGACAAATAAGACAAATAAGACAAATAAGACAAATAAGACAAATAAGACAAATAAGACAAATAAGACAAATAAGACAAATAAGACAAATAAGACAAATAAGACAAATAAGACAAATAAGACAAATAAGACAAATAAGACAACAAGACAAATAAGACAAATAAGACAAATAAGACAAATAAGACAAATAAGACAAATAAGACAAATAAGACAAATAAGACAAATAAGACAAATAAGACAAATAAGACAAATAAGACAAATAAGACAAATAAGACAAATAAGACAAATAAGACAAATAAGACAAATAAGACAAATAAGACAAATAAGACAAATAAGACAAATAAGACAAATAAGACAAATAAGACAAATAAGACAAATAAGACAAATAAGACAAATAAGACAAATAAGAAAATAAGAAGACAAATAAGACAAATAAGTCAAATAAGACAAATAAGACAAATAAGACAAATAAGACAAATAAGACAAATAAGACAAATAAGACAAATAAGACAAATAAGACAAATAAGACAAATAAGACAAAAAAGACAAATAAGACAAATAAGACAAATAAGATAAATAAGACAAATAAGACAAATAAGACAAATAAGACAAATAAGACAAATAAGACAAATAAGACAAATAAGACAAATAAGACAAATAAGACAAATAAGACAAATAAGACAAATAGAACAAATGAGACAAATAGAACAAATGAGACAAATAGAACAAATGAGACAAATAAGACAAACAAGACAAATAAGACAAATAATACAAATAACATAGATAAGACTAAGAAGCAAAATAAAATAAGTTCCTAAAGGAATTCCTTCGGAAGTTCCTCCAGGAATTCGTTCGGAAGCTCCTCCAGGAATTCGTTCGGAAGTTCCTCCAGGAATTTCTTCGGAAGTTCCTCCAGGAATTCCTTCGGAAGTTCCTCCAGGAATTCCTTCGCAAGTTCCTCCAGGAATTCCTTCGCAAGTTCCTCCAGGAATTCCTTCGCAAGTTCCTCCAGGAATTCCTTCGGAAGTTCCTCTAGGAATTCCTTCGGAGGTTCCTCCAGGATTTCCTTCGGAAGTTCCTTCGGAAGTTCTTCCGGGAATTCCTTCGGAAGTTCCTCCAGGAATTCCTTCGGAAGTTCCTCCGGGAATTCCTCCGGAAGTTCCTCCGGGAATTCCTTCGGAAGTTCCTCCGGGAATTCATCCGAAGTTCCTTCGAATTCCTCCGAAGTTCCTTTGGGAATTGCTCCGGAAGTTCCTTCAGGAATTCCTCCGAAGTTCCTTCGAATTCCTCCGGAAGTTCCTTCGAATTCCTCCGGAAGTTCCTTCGGGAATTCCTCCGGAAGTTCCTTCGAATTCCTCCGAAGTTCCTTCGAATTCCTCCGGAAGTTCCTTCTGAATTCCTCCGAAGTTCCTTCAAATTCCTCCGAAGTTCCTCCGGGAATTCCTCCGAAGTTCCTCCGGGAATTCCTCCGAAGTTCCTCCGGGAATTCCTCCGAAGTTCCTCAGGGAATTCCTCCGGAAGTTCCTCCGAATTCCTCCGAAGTTCCTCCGGGAATTCCTCCGGAAGTTCCTCCGAATTCCTCCGAAGTTCCTCCGAATTCTCCGAAGTTCCTCCAAATTCCTCCGGAAGTTCCTCCGAAGTTCCTCCGGGAATTCCTCCGAAGTTCCTCCGGAAGTTCCTCCGAAAGTTCCTCCGGAATTCTTCCGGAAGTTCCTCCGAAAGTTGCTCCGGAAATTGCTCCGGGAGTTCCTCCGAATTCCTCCGGAAGTTCCTCCGAATTCCTCCGAAGTTCCTCCGAATTCCTCCGGAAGTTCCTCCGAATTCCTCCGAAGTTCCTCCGGGAATTCCTCCGAAGTTCCTCCGAATTCCTCCGAAGTTCCTCCGGGAATTCCTCCGAAGTTCCTCCGAATTCCTCCGAAGTTCCTCCAATTCCTCCGAAGTTCCTCCGAATTCCTCCGGAAGTTCCTCCGGGAATTCCTCCGGAAGTTCCTCCGAATTCCTCCGGAAGTTCCTCCGAATTCCTCCGGAAGTTCCTCCGGGAATTCCTCCGAAGTTCCTCCGGGAATTCCTCCGAAGTTCCTCCGGGAATTCCTCCGAAGCTCCTCCGAATTCCTCCGGAAGTTCCTCCGGGAATTCCTCCGAAGTTCCTCCGAATTCCTCCGGAAGTTCCTCCGGAATTCCTCCGGAAGTTCCTCCGAATTCCTCCGAAGTTCCTCCAATTCCTCCGAAGTTCCTCCGGAATTCCTCCGAAGTTCCTCCGAATTCCTCCGGAAGTTCCTCCGGAATTCCTCCGGAAGTTCCTTCTGGAATTCCTCCGGAAGTTCCTCCGGAATTCCTCCGGAAGTTCCTCCGGGAATTCCTCCGAAGTTCCTCCGAATTCCTCCGGAAGTTCCTCCGGGAATTCCTCCGGAAGTTCCTCCGGGAATTCCTCCGGAAGTTCCTCCGAATTCCTCCGGAAGTTCCTCCGAATTCCTCCGGAAGTTCCTCGGGAATTCCTCCGAAGTTCCTCCGAATTCCTCCGAATTCCTCCGGAAGTTCCTCCGAGAATTCCTCCGGAAGTTCCTCCGGGAATTCCTCCGGAAGTTCCTCCGAATTCCTCCGAAGTTCCTCCGGGAATTCCTCCGGAATTTCCTCCTCGAATTCCCCCGGAAGTTCCTCCGAATTCCTCCGGAAGTTCCTCCGGGAATTCCTCCGAAGTTCCTCCGAAATTCCTCCGAAGTTCCTCCGAATTCCTCCGAAGTTCCTCCGGAATTCCTCCGAAGTTCCTCCGAATTCCTCCGGAAGTTCCTCCGGGAATTCCTCCGAAGTTCCTCCGAATTCCTCCGGAAGTTCTTCCGGGATTTCCTCCGGAAGTTCCTCCGAGATTTCCTCCGGAAGTTCATCCGGGAATTCCTCCGGAAGTTCCTCCGGAATTCCTCCGGAAGTTCCTTCGGGAATTCCTCCGGAAGTTCCTTCGAATTCCTCCGGAAGTTCCTCCGGAATTCCTCCGAAGTTCCTCCGAATTCCTCCGGAAGTTCTTCCGGAATTCCTCCGGAAGTTCCTCCTGGAATTCCTCCGGAAGTTCCTCCGGGAGTTCCTCCGAGAATTCTTCCGAGAATTCCTCCGAAAGTTCCTCCGGGAATTCCTCCGAAGTTCCTCCGAAGTTCCTCCGAATTCCTCCGAAGTTCCTCCGGGAATTCCTCCGAAGTTCCTCCGGGAATTCCTCCGAAGTTCCTCCGAATTCCTCCGAAGTTCCTCCGGGAATTCCTCCGGAAGTTCCTCGGGAATTCCTCCGAAGTTCCTCCGAATTCCTCCGGAAGTTCCTCCGAATTCCTCCGGAAGTTCCTCCGAATTCCTCCGGAAGTTCCTCCGAATTCCTCCGAAGTTCCTCCGAATTCCTCCGGAAGTTCCTCCGAATTCCTCCGAAGTTCCTCCGGAATTCCTCCGGAAGTTCCTCCGGGAATTCCTCCGGAAGTTCCTTCGAATTCCTCCGAAGTTCCTCCGAAGTTCCTCCGGGAATTCCTTCGGAAGTTCCTCCGGGAATTCCTTCGAAGTTCCTCCGAATTCCTCCGGAAGTTCCTCCGAAGTTCCTCTGGAATTCCTCCGGAAGTTCCTCCGAATTCCTCCGGAAGTTCCTCCGGGAATTCCTCCGAAGTTCCTCCGAATTCCTCCGAAGTTCCTCCGAATTCCTCCGGAAGTTCCTCCGAATTCCTCCGAATTCCTCCGAAGTTCCTCCGGGAATTCCTCCGGAAGTTCCTCCGAATTCCTCCGGAAGTTCCTCCGGGAATTCCTCCGGAAGTTCCTCCGAGAATTCCTCCGGAAGTTCCTTCGGGAATTCCTCCGGAAGTTCCTCCGAATTCCTCCGAAGTTCCTCCGGGAATTCCTCCGAAGTTCCTCCGAATTCCTCCGGAAGTTCCTCCGGGAATTCCTCCGAAGTTCCTCCGGGAATTCCTCCGGAAGTTCCTCCGAATTCCTCCGAAGTTCCTCCGAATTCCTCCGAAGTTCCTCCGGAATTCCTCCGGAAGTTCCTCCGAATTCCTCCGGAAGTTCCTCCGGGAATTCCTCCGAAGTTCCTCCGGGAATTCCTCCGGAAGTTCCTCCGAATTCCTCCGAAGTTCCTCCGAATTCCTCCGGAAGTTCCTCCGGAATTCCTCCGGAAGTTCCTCCGGAAGTTCCTCCGGAATTCCTCCGAAGTTCCTCCGGGAATTCCTCCGAAGTTCCTCCGAATTCCTCCGAAGTCCCTCCGGGAATTCCTCCGAAGTTCCTCCGGGAATTCCTCCGAAGTTCCTCCGAATTCCTCCGGAAGTTCCTCCGGGAATTCCTCCGGAAGTTCTTCCGGGAATTCCTCCGGAAGTTCCTCCGGGAATTCCTCCGGAAGTTCATCCGGGAATTCCTCCGGAAGTTCCTCCGGGAATTCCTTCGGAAGTTCCTCCGGGAATTCCTCCGGAAGTTCCTCCGGGAATTCCTCTGGAAGTTCCTCCGGGAATTCCTCTGGAAGTTCCTTCGGGAACTTTCCTAAGGAATTCCTGGAAGAACTTCTTCAGGAATTCTTGGAGGAACTTCTTTAGGAATTTCTGGAGGAACTTTCGAAGGAATTCCTGGAGGAACTACCTAAGGAATTTGTCTTATTTGGTTTATTTGTCTTATTTGCTTTATTTGTCTTATTTGTCTTATTTGTTTAATTTGGCTTATTTGTTTGATTTGTCTTATTTATTTTCAATTGTTTATCTCATCTCATTCCTATATTTGATTTCAATTTATATATTTGGTATCCTCGTGTTCACAAATAGGAATACGCTTTTTTCTAGTGTCACGCTAGATACAAAGTTGACGGACTTTCTATCGCTCTCATCGCTCCTTTCCTGCCGTGCGCCACAAGAAAATATGCTGTTGGCTGCTCTCCCGAAATGGTAACTTTTGTATGAAATTTAAAAAACTTGGTTGAAGTAAAAAGAGCTTCCTGCAAAATTTATTGCGGTCACATATACTTTTTATTACATCAAAATGATCGTTGGAAAATTTAAAACTTTTGTCAGTTGGGTTTTGCGAAATTCGGTTCCTTTGTGCTTCAAATCATCGGAGAGAGGTACTGAGAAGCGAAAATTTCAGTTCTACAATAGTTCAGTATTTAGAGCTTAATTCAAATTTGGGAAATAGTAGCTCCATGAATTTTTGTAGGAACATTGCTTGATAAATTTCAAAGAGATTGTCAGTTGGGATAAGCGAAATTCGTTTCCAATTCCGAGTTATAGACATTTTAGTACGAAAATAGCGCTCTACCGCGAGAGAGCTTCCCTCAGACCTTAATTCGTCGAGCTGAGTCGATTGATATGTAACACTATGGGTCTCCGAGTCTGCTATCAAAAGTTCGGTTTTGGAGCGATCCTATAGCCTTTACGTATACTCAGCATACGCGAGAGGCAAAAATTACAGTATGCGGTATAAGTTTCGTCTTAGTGTGATACACCTCATAAATAATTGCCTACATTACGGCTCTTTCAAACGCTGTATAGCGAATCAACCAACCAAGCTTATATGGATCAACACACCATTTTCTTCTTAACTTTTGAACGCAATGATCGATCGTGATTATATTCAATAGTGATCAACTAGGGTTTGTCCCCCGTCGAATGTAACTTGTTGCGAGAAAATTGGTTAAGAACTGCTATATGAAAAAGTGGCTAACTCACAAACGAATCATTTTTTTTTTCAATGATATGGAAATGCTAATATCATCTTCCAAACTTGGACGTACATGTTCTTGATAGAATTAGAGGCGAAAGTATAGAATTGATAGTTCCGTTAGGATACGGCAGGCATGAAGAATGTTTTTATAGAAGTCGATTTGAAAGCGAGCGGAGGGCAATATTTGTGATGGCACATATCACACGACCTTCCTTCTGCCAAGCTCCCGTATGAAGGGGAGGGAAGAATATCAGTGTGGAAGCTGATATATCTCCACTGGCAAAAGGAAGGTGGTTTGACTTGCTCATATGCCATCGCGTGCGGAAGGATTTGCTATCGACGAGTACTGTCTCCAAATTTCTAATACTTATGACATCAGCATTTAGTCGAATAGGAGTTTTATTGCACAGTTCTGTTTTCTCATTGCGTTTGTTTCTTGGGAAAAAAATACATTTTGGGGTACTCAGTCCGGAACCATTACGAAAATACACGTCTTCAAAACTATTATGATCAAATCAGCTCAAACAACGACGTCTCATTCGCATAGATCCTTGTGGATCAAATCCGTATATTGGTCAGTCAGCTAGTCGCAAAACTTTGGATGGGAATAGAACACTCGGGGTCGAGCAATATATCCTGTAATCTATAGGCCTCATCACAGAAGTGTTCGATTTTCATATGCCGTTCTTCGTTTGACATTCTTCCACACGCTCTAAGCCAAGCAGATTTCTGCTTCTCGTCACTGGGAAACCAGAAGAATTTCATCCGCTTTGTACACAGTTTATTGCCTTCGTAATTGCAGCACTTAGGTACTGCACATTCCACCATTTCTACCGGATCTATAATAATCAAACTTCACTGTGAAAACGCGTTCGCTGGGGATAGCGATGACGTCACGTGTTTACCTCAAAAATTGGTATTTTCATACTTAGTAAGCCTGCCTTGTTATTTTGTATGCCAAGGCTGCAAGAAAGCGAAACACAATCCACATTGGTTAAAAAAAATTTAGAATAATCCACCTAGCGGTGACGATTCCTTTCTCGATTCAATCCTTTGGTTTTGCCTTAGTGTGATACACATCATAAATAATTGCCTACATTATGGCTCTTGCAAACACTGTAAGGCAAATCAACCACCAACCGTATATGGTTCAACACACCATTTTCTTCATAACTTTTGAACGCAATGACCGATCGTGATTATATTCAATAGTGATCAACTAGGGTATCTCCCCCGTCGAATGCAACTTGTTGCGAGAAAATCGGTTAAGAATTACTATACGAAAAAGTGGCTAATGTTTTTCGGTTTTCGTGTGCACACACACACATACACACGGACAGACAGACATTTGTTCAGCTCGACGAGCTGAGTCGATTGGTATATAACATCATGGGTCTCCGAGAGTTCTTTAAAAAGTTCGATTTTGGAGTGAAATGATAGCCTTCCGGTATAACTTTGTTGGCAAAACGTCATTTTTAATTGATTTCTTGTATCGACCAAAATATTTGTGCCAGACCGGAACCACCTCCATCAAATTGCTTGTGGTTGGAACCTCTACTGATTCCGTTTCCAGAAGCGAACTATAGATTTCTGCTGCTAACGATGTGTGGTCGACGCAAGTACTCCATTTTGACAGGCCGCAATTTTGTGCACATTTGAAATGTGGTACACACATTCAAGAAACTACGACGAAATTTCTCGCAACGCTGAGCCATGTAAGTAGCATTTGCTTCGAATACTTTCCACGCAATTCAACTTCTTGACGAAGGAATCGAACAAGTTGGAAATCGGAACGAAAAACGGGTGGCAAAGATGATCCAATGACATTTGTATTTGTAGTCGAATAATTTCGTTGTAGTACTGCTGAAATATTTCCTTCGAATAACTCGGACCTGAAAAACACAGCTTTGTGACGCCAATGACGCTGTACCTCATTCATGTCGTCAAAAGCCGCATTTCTCTCCAACCCTCTAGATTCGGTGCCATCTGATGACAATTATGATTTCGCGTAACCAGATCCAGAACTATCCGAATCTGTCATCAGCATGGATGGTACCCATTCTTCACTATTGTTTGGCGTATCTTCCTCTACATGGTGGCTCTCGTCAGATCCTGGGCTTGTAGCAGACGATGACCCCGAGCAATAAAAAAAAACTTGAATCCGGCAGCATAAGTGTTGCAGTGTCCAGTCCACATTGCTGACGTCCGTCGATCTGGCAGGTTTCCCTAAAAATATGATAGTGTAAAACTATGGAAATATTTTGTAGACCATATCCACAACAAACCTACCGGAAACGAAATGTGAGCTGCAGACATATTTGCTTCTCCACCGGAAGCTGCTATTCAGCTTTAATGCCTCAATCCACTTGTTCCTGCGCACTCCATTTAAATTGTTCGTGTGGACGTTTTTGAATGATGTGGGAAATGTGAAAAAACTCACCTTAAGAATTCTTCGCCACATCTCCACCCAGAACATTTTTTCAAAATGCACTTTTTTGGTTATTTCTAATGTTTTTGAGATGTTTGTTCAAGATAACCAAGATAACAGAACAGCTGATTGAGTTACAATGAATCTGGGTGAACTTCGCTAATGTAAACAATCCACCGACACCTGTCAAACGTGAAATTCATTCATTAGGATGAATTCTCGCTTAACTTTTCATAAGGACCTAAGTAACATTTATTTCATGAATTAATTTGAATAGCGCAATCAACAGAACAACATGAAAGCTTTTGATTGCAGTACTCAAATTAATTCATGAAAAAAATGTTACTTAGGTCCTTTTGAAAAGTTAAACGAGAATTGTTGAAGTGTTTATCGGCTAAGCAGTCTGATGACCAGCTAAAATATTAATTCTTATCCGACGTTTTGGTACCTTTATTGGTCCCTCTTTAAAAGAACGCGTCTGCCCAGAATAAGGCGAAGGTAGGTTATTATTTGACGTTTGAGCGGTGCCGAAATTTATTTAGAACGAACTCGATGTATGAAAAAGCGTTCATTTTTAGTAAACAGCCCACCGCTCAAAAGTCATTGTGTCCTCCATTGTATAACATTTTGCCGAAAACTATTTCGCGGACTTCATTTTCGCGGCTAAACATTTCGCAGGTCTCCCAGGATATGTAGAAGTAGTTTTCAAAATTTCAATTGTCCCTTACAAATCCTTTATAATATCTCGCGGATGGGGCAGATGTAATGAAGGGATTATATGCATTCACTTAAAGATAGATGCATTTATTTAAAGAAGGCGTTACACCCTCCTTCGCCTTATACCGGGCAGACGCGTTCTTTTAAAGAAGGCATTATCAACTCCTTTCGCCTTATACCGGGCAGACGCGTTATTTTAAAGAAGGCATTATCAACTAAGGGTATGCGATAACACACTTTTTCCTAACGAAACGAAACGAAACGAAATTTAAAATGTTTATGTTGATTCGAAACGAAACGAAACGAATTATAGATTTACTTTTGAGTCTTCGAAACGATACGAAATCAGGGTCCATTTAATTCGAAATTTTTCGAAACGAAACGAAATTTAATTTTTTTTTCGCGGAATTTTTATTAAATTGGTTTTATATTATGTACGGAATTTCGATTTCACTTTTCAAAGTCAAATAACTGTTTTGCGATAAATAGAGTTATAATAAGATAAATAATAGTTATAGTTATAATGTGATAAATCACCTCGATCCCGTTTAAATACAATTGGCAATAAGGCAATACCCCAGGATTTGTGCGGCTTTCAAAGCAATACATGGAGCGTGTTCTCCCGAATCTGATCAATCAGTTCAGTTTTATATTAGTAAGTATATGAAAATATGGAAATTGTTTGATTTTTCGTTGCTTTTAAATTTCGTTAAAAACCTAATTTCACCTGAATTTTCTTTAATTTTGTTTTAAATTTTTTCATAGGGTTAACTCAAAGTTTCATTGACGCTAAAGGTTGTAATCGAGTAAAAACCAACCGTGTAAAAAAGAACTGGGTGTAATCTACTCTGAATAAAAAAAAGTTTTTCACTTGCTTAGGAAATTTCCAATTCATCTCCAATAATGATGCCGGTCATGTGCTTACAGTCAATTTATTCCTTAGGGCCTTCTTAACTCTTAAGCGGTCCCCACGTGGTGCGATAGAGAAGCATTGAGTGTAAATCCTTCCAAAACCACTATTGTGCCCTTCACGCGTAGGAGGAAATTCTCACTGAACAACATGATATTGAAAGGTACACGATTGGAACTTTCAAATACAGTCAAATTTCTTGGCGTAGTTCTTGATAGCAAACTTAACTGGAACATGCATTTAGAACACGCCAATAATAATGCGACAAATGCTCTATGGATTAGTAAACGAACTTTTGGTAGGCAATGGGGACTTAAGCCGAAAATGATCCATTGGATATATTCAGCTATAGTAAAACCAAGAATTACCTACGGTTCGTTGGTCTGGTGGCCAAAGACGAGAGAGAAGAATGCTCAGATGAAACTACTATCTCAATTACAGGTGCAATGAGCAGTACACCATCGAGTGCACTAAATGCTTTACTGTACATGCTTCCTCTGCATCAAATTGTACAATTTGAAGCTGAAAAGATTGCCTTGAGGATCAGAAGATCCGAAAACCTCTTAGGAGGTGACCTTAAGGGTCATCTTAGCATTCTAAAAAACTTCAGTATAAACTCCCTAGTAATAAACAATGAAGACTGGATGGAGAAAAAGTACAATTTCAATAGATTGTTCAAAGTAATTGATCCTGGGTGCAATACATGGTTGAATGGAGGACCAACACTTTGTTCAGGATCAATTACGTTTAAATACTGACGGTTCAAAATTGAACAACCAAGTGGGAGCAGGAGTTACTGGCCCTGGGATAGACATATCCATTCCCATAGGCAGTTGGCCATCCGTATTCCAAGCGGAAGTTCACGCAGTTCTAGAGTGTTCAGTAATATGTTTGCGTAGGAACTACAGACACTCAAATATATGCATAATGTCCGATAGCCAAGCAGCTTTGAATGCTCTAAAGTCGGCAACATGCACTTCAAAAGAAGTTTGGGAATGCATTCAGTCCCTCCAAAAATTGTCTTGACTAATGAGAAACATGTGTGCAGCTAGGGGTGGAATAGATGGTGACGAAAAAGCCGATATGCTGGCGAGACTAGGATCATCAAGTCGGTTTACAGGATCGGAACCTTTTTGCAGCTTACCAACTTCTTCTCTTCGTATGAAGGTATGGGAATTTATGAAAATAGAAACCAATTTTAGGAACGCAACTAATGCCAGGCAATCGAAACGCTTTATCACTCCAAATGTTTCCATGACTCGCAACATCTTAGAATTATCTAAAAGAAACCTAAGCACTTATACGGGTCTCATTACAGGTCATTGTGCGAGACGATATCATTTGAAGCTTATAGGGACACTTCAAAATGATGTATGTCGTTTCTGTGACATAGAAAAAGAAGACTCGGAGCATCTGTTATGCCGTTGTCCGGAAATTTTTCGAATAAGACAAAAGTTCTTCACCATAGGTCTTATAGAACCACTTGAGCTTGATAGAACAAATCCCAATTCGGTGGTGCATTTCATTCGAAAAGCTGAGCCGTGTTGGGGAGAAGCTGTTAGTCAAACAATAGCGATCACTCCCAATAGCGATACGCCATAATGACATGGCTAGAAAAAAAGAGGAATATATTACAATAAATAAAAAAAAATGTCACAGTGATTAAAAAATACTCGACAAGGAAAAAAAAACTTAAGCGGTGCTTACCCATGTCCCTAAACCTGGTTTGAGGCCGAAGTGGAGGTGAAGAAATCGGTTATTAATAAGAGGCGCTGAAAAATGACTTCAAACGGCCCCTTGGAATCCACGACACGACTTTGCATCTTTGACAATTTTATACTGATCTGATTCATATCTGGTTACTTCTATACAAATAGGATAGAATAGTTAAAGATACTTTTCGTTTTCTGTTAGATATTTCTAACAAAATACTGAAGACGTTTCATAGAAGAAAACTAAATACGTATTTGTCGACTCGGAATGGGGTTATGTAGTAAGCATCTCAAATAACTATGCGAGCAAAGGCGTAGGATTGCCAATCCGGAGATGGCGAGCTCGATTGTTGGTCTGGTCAAAGATGTTTTCGGGTTGGAAACTTTCTCGACACACTGGACATAGTGTACCCATTGTACTTGCCACACAAGATACATACTCATGCAATGGCGGACATAGAAAAGTTTTCAATTAATCACTGAGGAAGTGCTAATAGAATACTAAGTTGAAAACCAGATCAAGTTCCAGTTGGAATGTAGAACCATTGAAGAAAAAGTAAGAGTTAATAAAAAAATGTATGTAACATAAAGTTTTGAAAATAGTTCAGCGGCGCAGCCAAATTTTTTGCTAATATAAAGTATGGTTTAAGTTTAAAATTGTTTCGAAATTCCGCGGAATTCCGTTAAATTTCGTGAAAAGCTGGTTTTTTCTTGCGAAATTTTTGTTATTTTACGAAACGAAACGAAATGAAGAAATCAGATTTCGCCATGCTCAAATTCCGCGAAATTCCGCGGAATTTCGTTTCGAACCACCTGAAACGAAATTTTTCGAAATACCGCATATGCTTATTATCAACTCCTTTCGCTTTATACCGGCCAAATGCATTTGTTCATGGGTGAATTGAATATCGTATTAGAGAGGATGAACTGTAGAAAATTGGTAGCAGCCAACTAGCTTCCTTATGACATAACTGAGCAATGAGATATGCGTATGTGTATTGCGCGCCAAATATTGTAAACCTTTGTTATCCAATAGTTACAAATTACTGAGCTTATTGTCTATATAGAAATCTTTATCATTAGTTCGTCTATAAAACCGCCAAAGTAGCTAGAATCAGTAATAGTCCTTGAGACTCGGTGTCCAAGCGACATACAGTTTGTAATTCGCGCGCAGTTTGAACTAATTAAGTCAATAAACAATTTGTCCAGTTGTTATATTAAGTGTTGTTAAGTTCAATAAATTGGTCCGTCTTGCTCGTACATAATAGATTAGTGTCGTCATTACCAATGAGAAAGTTCTGTTCGTGACAAAGCTACAATTATAACCCGACAATGATCGGAACCAAGTCATCGCCCTTATGTGCGTCAACAGCATTCATTTAAAGAAGGCATTACTCCTACCTTCGCCTTATTCCGGGTAGATGCATCCATTTAAAGAAGGCGTTACTCCTACCTTCGCCTTATTTCTGGCAGACGCGTTCTTTTAAAGAAGGCATTATCAACTCCTTCCGCCTTATACCGGGCAGATGCATCCATTTAAAGGAGGCATTACCCCTCCCTTACACCGAGAAGACGAAGTCGTTTCTCCTCCCTCGCCTTATACCGGGCAGACGCGTTCTTTTAAAAAAAGACATCAACTCCTGTCGCTTTATACCGAGCAGACTATGGTTCAGGTCGGGTTCGGGTTTGAAAAATTAGTACAATATCGGGTCGGGTACGGGTTTTGTGAAATAAACAAAAACAAGTCCGGGTTTAAGAAATAAAACACTGAATATTAGTTTTATTCAGTTTTGTTAATTGTGAGACTAGTTCGTTGTTTGGGCTTACATTTTTTACGATTAAAAAAAAACAGAAAATATCTAGTTTGAATTTTTGGGCTAAACTTTACTGCCACTAACCGCAAGTCGAGCACATCTGTATATGGATCCCATATACAGATGTGCTTGACTTGTGGTTAGCGGCAGTTTAGTGCGGTTGTAATTAAGCAGAAATCGGTTAATATGTCAATGATAATTATTCTAACTGAATTCCGCCAAATGGCATTCCGCGGAATGATTTTCGGTCAAAAGGTACATTCCGCGAATTGTCTTTCGGAAAAAAGGTTGATTGCCATGCATACATACTGCCCATAATCGCATATTTGCAACACTCGCATTTTTTGTTCATTTCGTAGAAAGCCTGAGAATCGTTCAGCAAGCTCAATTTACTGCATCCCACAACAGTAAAATAGGCGTTACTATCTTGCTACACTGAAATTCGAAACAATCCAAAATTAAGTCATTTTCACTCATCTTGACAGCTAAGTGCAACCACTCAAAATTTAGTTTTTCGCTAAGTACCGTCAACTGGGGGGAAGATGATCATTTTTAAGACAAAACATGCAATAACAATTTGTGTTTACATTTTAAATCGAAGCAAATATTTTCAAAACATGTACTGCTATACGTTGCAATAGTCAACAACTTTAGTTTTCTGAAATGCATTCGCATTTATTAAAATAAATCAAATTATCACACATTTTTTGAGTAATCTGGTTTGGGGTGAAGTTGATCAAGACAGCTCTACTAAAATAATTATGTAGTAGTCAGTTACCTAGTAGTAGTCAGTACCTAGTAGTCAAAATACACTAGGTTATTTGTATGAATGTTGAATTTACTACGTAAAGAAGTGTACGAAGTCAATATTTGAAACGAAAATAGCGTTATTTATAACTATCTCTCTCTTTCTTTCAAAAAATACATTTTCATGATTATAATCGAAAAACTCGGATTTCTACCTAGTGGTAACATTACTTGAACGGAGAATATTGTTGACTACCGTTTCATAAAAAAATTTGGCACTTTTGACTGACACATCAAATGATCATCTTCACCTCAATGATCATCTTCCCCCCAGTTGACGGTACTTAATTTTAAGTAGTTGTTAAAGACTTCATTTTGAATGAAAATAACTGTACTAAAAAGACTGCGGTTTGAATAAAAAATACTTAAAATCAAGAATCGATTTCCACAGGAAAATTTAAAAAAAATGTGGGTTTTTCTTCGATTAATGTTATTTATGCGATTGATACGAATTGATCGTTATTTTATTTCAATAAATATTTATCTACACTATATACATTTTACACATCTCGAAATGTAGAAAAAAAATGTCCGGAACTTGCCCAACCGGCAGCGGTATAGAATATGTGCCGCAACGGCTGCATCTGGTCCCTCATGTTGCATACATATTCTTGGCCTGTGTGCACATTCCCAAGTAATCCAAACGGATATACTGAAGATGGATGGACCTGCAGGTAGAATTTCCATTTCCCGGCCATTTTCGTTGTGCCGGGATTCGGGATGAACTTGTACGTATATCCCGGGAAATCCCGGGATCCCGGGATTTTTCGATGTTTCCTTAGATAACTTATTTTTTTATTTGAAATCGATTTTATTCAATGTTCAAAGGTAAAGTTCATAATTTAAAAAGGCCAGAAAATACAGATTTCAAAAGTTAATTGTGTTCGACGTAATCGCTTGGTGCGATAAAGATGAATCAGCTCAATTATCGGAGTTCGATAATTTAACGTAAATTAACTCGATAATTCAACGATAATGGTGGTTAATAGATCACGCGAATGAAGTTGGTATACGATTTTGGCAGAAGCCGAGAATTGGACAAATTGATTGCAGCCTGTTGATCAGAGTTGATTTTGATCGAAGCGATACACAAAAAATAGGCAGAGCATCGGGATTGGACCACTTGTATTTGCGCATGTGTTGGAAAGTTTGTTGTTCGATCGTCGATTGGAAGGACATGAATTGGATCAAGCATTGTTTAGGAGGCACGAAGCTCAGGAAGACTCACTCAATGTTGGGCGGCGCGAGGAGATTAGCAAGGCGAATATCAGCAAGTGTACACAACCTCGCTGTAGACGGGAGATGGGTAGAACGCAGGCGCCAGATAAATGTAGCTGATCTTGTACTGTAGATACTTGTCGTTTAATTAATAGAGAGCTATATCTGCGGGAAAAAGTATCAGTCAGTAGTCCTCCATTAAGTGATATAGGGGAATCTAGTATTTTTTGGGAAGGTGTTCTATTAATCTCCGATATTTTCATGTCTTCTCCTGTTCGATTGTGCATCACAAAGAACCTTGGCTCTGTATACATGCCTGATCCTACCAAATAAATGAATTTGGAAAAAAATCATGTCTGCTGGAAGGTATAAGAATGTAATATACAATAATATAATATAATAATATAAGAATATGAGTTTTTCACCTAAGTTGGGTTTCGCGTTCCAAACAAATAACTTTTGTAAGAAGAAAAATTACACTGTTTGCAAACCGGAAATGAAATAGATTTTTTTGTCCCGGGTATCCCGGGATTTTCGGGATTTCAAAAATAATATCCCGGGAATCGGGAAATCCCGAATTTCCCTAAATCCCGGGATTTTTTGTCCCGGTATGTCCCGGGATGGAAACTCTACCTGCAGGTAATATAATTCAAAACTGAAATGCAATACATCGTACCAAATCGGTATCGAAATGCTCACCTCGGAGAAAAATTTTTTTTTTCATGATACTGCTTCTCAGTTGCTCTCGCAACTCGTCTTCGTGCCAAACTTCCGCTGAAAATGCAATATTCATTGAAATTTGATATTTTATATGTTCTCTGGTACTACTTACCTGTGAAATTGGCTGGTTTTACCGAAGGCCTTACGTATTTAGTTCCAGATAACTAAATATTTTCCAGCAAACACTCTGCGGAACATGCTTCCTGACTGACTGATTTGCAAAGTGTTTTTTCAGCCAAACTGTAGTGAAAGGTCAACACTTCGCTCTGGGTACTTTAATGGAAAGCAACAACTCAAGGTAAGTTTTTGCAGATAACTTCCAATTTAAGTAATAATTACTCAACAATGTAAATAACAAACAATCCAAAAAGACAGTGTTAGTAAAATACTCAATTTTGAATACTTTCACACTCGATTTTGGATAGTTTGGTTTCTCTGTGTAATGTGTAGTAAGCCGGAAATTATTGAGCTTGACGGGAAGATTGACCAACGATATACAAAATCAACCAAAATGCAAATGTTACAAATATGCGATCATGGACAGCCTAGTCCTTAATAAATCAGTATTAATAACGTTCATTGAACGCTTTAATCATTAATACTCTGCTTTGTAATTCATAGTTCGTGCATTTGACAAACTTACCACAACACTAAAAACAATCAAGATAATAGGGGGATTCAGTTAACGGCGTAGGTTGCTGTGTATCTGTTTATGGAAATGTTTCATAGGCGATTTGAAATATGTCCCTAGTGATTGAGTGTGAAACATTTCTATAATCAGATACGCAGCAACCTACGCCGTTAAGTGTATACCCCTAATGATTTTTTTTGTGAGCTTGGGTAAAAATCGTATCAAATTTCGAATAAGCTCCAAAATAAATAATGCCCACTTAAGAAAAATAGAAAAAAAAACGATGAATGATTTGCAGAATTAGATCGTGTTTCGAACTCAACGACATTTTTAACTTAGATTTCTTTTAGGTTTGGCAGAATATCTTAAAAAATGTTTTTGACAAACTGACATATTTACAAAGCAATCCTATAAAACCCTCGTATGATTTCATTAAACTATAGATTTGCCTATATATGTTTGGGAATATTCTTCTAAAGCCTCAATAATTGATTCATAATTAAAACATCCAATGTTTTTGTTTTGCCCACAAATCGAAAATGTCTGATCATCAGCATGAATCAAAACTGTTTATGCGTGACTAAGATAACGGAATCATAACTAATATCTTACCATTATCATGAGAATTCCCAAAGACAGCTCACGCACAGTGGATTTCCCATGCAAATTGAATCGAGTACTACTAGTTCTTATCATCAATCACATATAAATACCCATGTCGGTCCATCGATGAAATCAGTATCATCTATCCAATCGACAACCACTATCCATTGGAACCAAAAAGTGGCACTAACTGAACATGAGGGTCCTACTTCTGCTCTGCCTGGTTTTGTCCAGCGCACTCATTTTTGCCAAACCACTCGACACATCCGAAATGGTGCGATCAAGCTCTGAAGCAGTTGCTTCCGACTCAAGATCGGCAACGTTGATGGAAGAAGAACGAAAAGTGGCATTTGATGATGAAGATGAAGAAACAGAAGAAAACGACGATGAATCCGAAGAAGTTGAACAAGAGGTAACGTATCAATAAATGTCTGTGGTGTTGACAAAATCTTATGAATTTTTCTAATATAATCACAGAGTTCTGAGAACAATCCCGAGATTCTACCACCGCTACAGCCACAGGATCCAGTGGATCCACTGCCCCCTCAATGGGAACAAGATCTACCGCATGACGAACCGCAAGGACCACACATTCCGGAGCAAGACCCCCACCCACCACAAAATGTACCCCAAGGACCACAAAACCCGGGACAGGGCACCCAAGGTCAGCAGAACCCGATTCAAGGACCCCAGTGGCAGCGTCCTCTTCCAGGCTGGCCAAGTATTTCCCACGGACAGCAGAATCAAGGGCACGGAGTTCAACAACAAAACCAAGGACATGGACATCAGAATCAAGGGCACGGTTCGCAGCAGCAGAATCAAGGACACGGAGCCCAAGGACAATGGTCCCACCAGCAAAACCAATGGCAGGGTTCTCATGGACAGCAAAACCAAGGCATAGGATCACATGGCTCACAGCAACAAAATCAAGGACATGGATCACAGGGACCCCAAAACCAGGGACAACAGAACCATGGACAAGGTTCTCACGGACAACAAAACCAAGGACATGGATCTTCACAACATCAGAACCAAGGGCATGGATCCCACGGACAGCAGAACCAAGGACAAGGACATAATAACCAAGGCCATGGGTCTCAACAGAACCAAGGACATGGATCCCAAGGACCTCAAAACCAGGGACAAGGATCGCATGGACAACAGAACCATGGACAAGGATCTCAAGGGCAACAAAATCAAGGACACGGTTCCCAAAAACCTCAGATCCAAGGACAAGGATCCCACGGGCAACAGAATCAAGGACATGGCCATCAGAATCAAGGTCATGGTTCTCAACAGCAAAATCAAGGACACGGAAGCCAAGGAGCTCAACAGCAGGGACAAGGATCTCATGGGCAACAAAATCAAGGAATCGGTTCTCAGAATCAAGGACAGGGATGGCTAATACCCCAGAACCAAGGACAACAGAAACCAGGACAGCAATCCCCACAAGTGCACGTCAATCCAGGGCAAAGTCAGGTGCAAGGAGAACCGGTATCCCATCCAGTTGAGTCGGCGAACGTTGTCAATATAAACATTAATATTGGATAGAAAGAATCCATTGAAAATGTAGTGAGAAATAAAATAAACTTCTTTGAATTCTACGATAATGGGCAAAATATATTTTTTATTTTGTTATCTCATGTCTTAGTATTCCCATTGAAGATCCCATGTCCGTTAGTTATCGTCTAGTGGAGTTTCTCGTTGAATTCATTCATGAATTGTGTAACGAAACAATCGATTTTTTCAACCTTCCAAATAAACATGAAAAGATATAACTGCGCAATTTGTAGCTGCTACTCCGTGATTGATTATAAACTAATCGAACCGACGATAACGAATGTGTTTGAAAAAACCCTTCTCGAATCATCTGCATCTCTACAGCGGTTACGAGTAGATGCAATGTTAGTAGGAAAAAGTAACGTAGATCAGGATTATCCTTGGTTTATGATTTTGTGATTACCTGATAACCTACCTGCGATTTACCACTTTCTCGCAAATAAGGTGCACTTCATACATGCATTTCGAGATTCTATAGTATTGCTGTTCCAGAGAAAGCTTTCCCTTTTCCGGTTCAATTTATAAACTACCACAGCTGTCAATTCATACATTTTCTCCGTCGTTTCGCATGGCATACTACGATGACAACACCAAATATCTGCTTTTTGTTTCAGTGCTTCGAAGGTTTTCAAGCCTGCGGAAGAACTTTGACAGCTGCGGAAGAACTTTATGGAATGGAAAGTCCATTGGAAAAAGGCAAAATGCCTTGGGACAAATTTTGCTGTCCTCTTCGTCGTTCGCAGCAGGGGAACGCGTCGGAAAGCAGAGCAACATCAGTCTTTAATAATTATTCTCGTTTTCTAACTGTTGTTGATATTTAGCTTGGTTACGGTCTAGGTCCGTCTGAAGGCCGGACAGATCTGCCCACCTGTCGGATGTTTGTTGTCTACGCCAAGGGCGCAGATCAAACATCTCGGTGAGGCCTTGCATGTGTGAGCATTGTGACCATCGGCTCCATACCTCCGGCATAGCCGACCCCAATGTTCTCCAGTCATAACTTTGTTAATGACCTTGGTAAGTGTAGCCCCATCCATGTTTATTTTACTGGGCGCTTCCTCTACCTTGCCACGTTCCTCTATATCGCCTTCCGGGCGGATGCTCCGGCAGAGAAGATGCTGCACATATCTGGAAGGCTGTGACAGTGAAACTGGTCCAGGTGACCCCAAGGCCAACTGATTTGTGACATCTCCCGAGGGAATGTTGTTCTTAAGGATGGATACAACGAGGCTTTTCCGCCACTCGCCCGGAAAAAAATTAGACCATGCTTGGTTGATCAAGTCAAGTCCAGAAACCGGATTTTGGCGGAGGGAGACAGGTTTTTGATCATGGGATAACCAACCACATCCGGACCTGATGATTCTTCATCACTCTTTGAGATGGCGAATTACAGCCCGGTGTGCGCCGGGCAGCGGTGTGGATCACCGTCGCGATTTTTTTATTGCCTTCATTATCTGGGTGAATCTATTAAATTTCCTAGGAAAAATGTAATAAATTTCACCGAAGTAAAAGGGAATTTATCCTGTGTTGAGCAGAAGAAAATGTTTCTTATATCATGAAATTCTTCGAAGATGAAGTCATTCCAGAAATATCTTCGGGAATTTCCTCACTGAATCCCTCCGGAATTCTTTTAGAAATTCTATATGAAAGCTCCTCCAAGAAATTCCTCCAGAAAGTCCTTCGGAAATTATCCCAGGAGTTTGGGTATTCCTCCTGGAATTATTTCGAGAATTCCTTAAGGAGGATGCTGGATCATCAGGCCGAAGGTCATTAGGTCGAATAATCATTAGGCCGAAGGGTCATTGGGGCGAATGTCCATTAGGCCGAATGAGAAGTGGGGAGTGAGAAGTGAATAGTGCGAAGTGAGGAAGAAGTAGAACGGAAGAAGAAAGAAGGAAGTAGAAAGAAGAAAAAATAAGGAAGTAGGAAGGAGTAAGAATAAAGAAGGGAGAAAGAAGAAGAAAGAACGAAAAAGAAAGAAGGAAGAAGAGAGAAGGAATGAAGAACAAGAAAGAAGAAAGAAAAAAAGGAAAGAGGAAGGAAGAAGAAGTAAAAAGAAGAAAGAAGGAAAAAGAAGGAAGAATGATAAAAGAAGAAAGAAGAAGAAAGAAAGAAAAAGGAAGAAGGAGGAAGGAAGAAGGATGAACAAATAAAGGAAGGTGGAAAAAGGAAGAAGGGAGAAAGAAAAAAAGATGAAGGAAGAAGGAAGAATAATGAAGAATGAAGGAAGAAGGAATAAAAAATAAGGAAGAAAGGAGAACAAAGCGAAGAAGGAAAAACGAAGAAGAAAGAAGGGATAATTGAGAAGGAAGTAGAAAAAAGAAAGAAGCAAGAAGAAAGAAAGAAGCGAGCAAAAAGAAAGAAGCGAGCAAAAAGAAAGAAGTAGAAAGAAGGATAAAGGAAGAAGGAAGAAAGAAGAGGAATGAAGGAAGAAAGAAGAACGAAGAAGAAAGAAGGGAGAAGACTGAAGAAAGAAGAATGAAGAAGAAAGAAGGAAGAAGACTGAAGAAAGAAGAATGAAGAAAGGAGAATAAATAAGTAACAAAGAAAATGAAAGAAGAAAGAAGGAAAAGCGAAAAAGAAGAAAAAAAACAAGAAAGAAAAAGAAAGAAAAAGAAGAAAGATAGAAGAAGGAAGATGCAAGAAGGGAGAAGAAGAAGAAGTAAGATGAAGGAAGAATTTTTCATTTTTCACTTTTTGCTTCGGCCTAATGACTGTTCGGCCTAATGGCCTGACACCCTTAAGGAGTTACTTCAGAAGTCCCTCCAAAAATTCCTTTCGAAATTTACCTAGGAATTCCTTCGAAAATTGTTCTAGGAGGTCTTTGGGCATTTTTTTCAGGAATTCCGTCGAAAATTCCATCAATTTTTTTTAAAGGAATCTTTTCAACAATTGCTTAAGAATTTCATAATATAATTCATTGATAAATTCCTCCATGGATTACTTCTTAAATTCTTTCAGGGATTCATTTGTAAATTATTTTGGACATTTCTCCAGGCATTACTTCGGAAATGTCTTCAATAATTTCTCCAGATGCTTCTTATTTACTTTCCTCAGGAATTTCAAAAGAAATTCATCCAGGATTTTTTTTATTCGAAAATTGTTCCAGTGATTCTTTTGGGAATTTCCCCAGAGATTCTCTTGGAAACTCTTCCATGGATATTTTGCTAAATTCTTCCAGGAGTCCTTCAGAAACTTCTGGAAAAAATGTTCCACATTTTTTTTTGTTTTTTTTTAACAACTTGTTAGAATAATTCTCGAATAAATGTCTCTAGGAATTCCTTTGAAATATCCTTCGGAGGAATTTTTCAAGTAATTCTCGGAATTTATTTGTGAAACTCATTCACATATTCCTTCGGAAATTTCTTCTGATACTTTTTCGAATTTTCCCAACGATTTTTTTAAATTCCTGCTGGAAAGAAATTCCACCGAGAATACCTCCGAAATTTCATCTAGCGATTCAATCCGGCTGAACGTTAACTTGACTTGACAATTACTCTGAAACAATGAAGTATTTGATTTGGACAGTAACTTCATGGAAAATTCCTCCAGGACTTTTTGGGGAATGCCTCTAGATAGTCCGTTGGAATATTTTTCAATTCCCATCGTGACTTCCTCCAAAAATCTTTAGGAATTTGATCCAGATGTTGCTAACGAACTTCCACCATGAATTGTCTTATAAATTCCTCCGAAAATCCCTTTGAAAACACCTCCAAGAATTTCATAAAAACCCAGATTAATCCACCTAGCGGTGATGATGCCTTTCTCGCTCGTTCAAAAGGGTTGACAAACATATTATACAAGTCTAATATAAGTCTAATATATATAATATAATGTTGCGATGTTATTTTGCAACATTTGGTTCAACCAAATTTAGTTAATGTTGAAACTACCTTCCCTTGCTACGCTTTAGTAATATCTGGATAGACTGGCAATGAGAGTAGAATTGAAAACATGAGTGGTTCAAAGATTAAAAGTCCAACGACAATACAAGTTGCTTTGTGTGAACCGAAATAAAGAAGAGTTAAGAAGTTCATCATAAATTACAAATAAACCTGTAACAAACCGATCCGGCGTAGCCGAAGCCATACAAGATTGCTGATTAGGAGTAGGAGCTAAAGTAGTGATTGCAATAAAAATTGTACTGTATAAGATAATGTGTCATGAATTTATTGTAAATGAAATATATTTCAGCTTTAGCTGGTCAATATCAAAAAGGATTTCTACCCTACTGAAAAAAGTTCAGCACCCAATCACAGCTCTAAACCCTATTCGCAACACTAAAGAATTTTTCATCGAATTTATATCGTCAAACAAAATCCAATGGAAGTGCAATGTGATAAATGCAAGTTACCAATTCCACTGGCAAAGTGCTTAACCTGCACCAAATGTGAAAACCATTACCATAGCGAATGTACAAAGATGGATAATTCCACACCATATCATAGCTGGAGATGCGATGGTTGTACGTCATCACGATCAGGTACTCACGCAACTCTTGATTTGGAACGGTTGCAAGATGAGATAAACACCGAGAGAATATCTATGAACAAACGCTTCGATATTCTACAGAAGCACTTTAATACATTGAAAACTAGTATTGATGTCCAACGAAATCATTCCGATATGAGCGCCAAACAGCTGTTCGCACCCGAAGTGAACAAACCTGATGTTGATGGAATTTGCAGAAGCGAAAACGATAGAATGGGGTTGGAATCGGGATTGCAGAAGATGTTTGCTCGTCAGGTGATTTCATCTGACTTACCTGTTTTCAATGGAAAACCTGAAGACTGGCCGATCTTCATTAGCTGTTATAATAATTCTACCAAAGCATGTGGCTTCACTAACGTAGAGAACTTAATGAGATTGCAGAGGTGTCTTCAGGGTCCAGCACGTCGAGCCGTCGGTAGCAAACTACTTCTTCCTGAATGTGTGTCTCAGGTCATCGATACACTACGTTTACTGTACGGTAGACCCGAACTACTAATATCAACACTCATTAAACAGATTCACGACACACCAGCTCCGAAAAACGACGATCTCGACTCGTTGATAGCGTATGGATTAGAGGTTCGAAATTTATCGGATCACATGGTTGCTGCTGGTTTGGAATCTCATTTAAACAATCCATGCCTTCTTCATGAGATGGTAAACAAACTACCGACACACTTGAAGCTGCAATGGGCCTACGACAAGCGAAAATTTAACGATGTCACTATTGCTACCTTTAGCAGCTTTATGTCTAAGTTGGTAGAGGCGGCCAGTCAAGTTACATCCAACGTAACATTTGATCTGGATACTCAACGGGATGAACACAGTGCCAGTTACGACAGTGATGAAGAGAGAAGATCATATCGACCATCGTCAAATAGCAGCCGAAGGGAACGACGTAAGCGTTGTTATGTATGCAAAGGGAACTATCATCGGATTCTCACTTGCTCGGTATTTACTTCGATGTCCGTGAGTGAACGTTGGGAGATTGTAAACGAAGGCAAACTTTGTCCTTGCTGCTTGAATCGTCATCTGCCTTGGCCATGCAGGACTGTTAGAAGCTGTGGCATTGACAACTGTCAATTGAAGCACCACCCAATGCTACACTTAACGATCAATGAAATTCCGTCAACCAGTGGTTGTACGATAGATGTGAGTAGTAAGGATCGCTACCTACTGAAATACATCCCAGTATCGCTATATGGCAAAGTGAAGAAAATCGATACTTTTGCCTTTATTGACGAAGGATCATCGCATACAATAATGGAACAAAAACTTGCAAAGGAACTAGGGGTAGAAGAGGATTGCAGTACAGTAAACCTAAAATGGATTGATGGTACAGTTAGAAAAACTATGTCTAAAATAACAACTGTAGGAATTTCTGAAACAGGTAAAACAAATCAGTTTTCGTTGAACAATGTTTCTACAGTTAATCGGCTAGATTTACCACTCCAAACTTTTGATTCAACAACAATCCGTCATTCGAATAAACTTCCAATTCCAAATTACTTAAATGCTAAGCCACGTCTCTTGATAGGTTTAGCTGATGCACATTTAGTGGCACCGTCCGTAGTTCATGCGGATGAAGTAAATAAACTGATCGCTTTTAAATGTCAATTAGGCTGGTGCGCGTATGGTTATGATTCAAACCAAGTTTCAAAAGGTGTATAGAGTTGAGGCAAAACAATCGCTTAGTTTTTTTGGTATCAAAACTATTCAAATAATTCTGTTACGGGTGGGAGAATGTTGCGATGTTATTTTGCAACATTTGGTTCAACCAAATTTAGTTAATGTTGAAACTACCTTCCCTTGCTACGCTTTAGTAATATCTGGATAGACTGGCAATGAGAGTAGAATTGGAAACATGAGTGGTTCAAAGATTAAAAGTCCAACGACAATACAAGTTGCTTTGTGTGAACCGAAATAAAGAAGAGTTAAGAAGTTCATCATAAATTACAAATAAACCTGTAACAAACCGATCCGGCGTAGCCGAAGCCATACAAGATTGCTGATTAGGAGTAGGAGCTAAAGTAGTGATTGCACTGAAAAATTGTACTAAGTAAGATAATGTGTCATGAATTTATTGTAACTGAAATATATTTCAGCTTTAGCTGGTCAATATCATACCGGATTTCTACCCTGCTGAAAGAAGTTCAGCACCCGATCACAGCTCTAAACCCTATTCGCAACAACTAAATAGGGCTTATTTTTCACATTTGTTTAAGGCAGCCCTTACTTTGTACCGTTAAATGCACAACAACGATCCATAAATAACATCTGAATGTTCCATAAAACGCTACCTTAAATCCATAAAATAGTTCAGGCTTATCCATAAAGAATAATTTTAAGATCTATAACTAAGCATAACTAAGTTAAAAAAAATAAATCAAATAATTGGAAAATAAGTATGTACCTTTAAACATGATCAAGAAAAACAATATCATTCCTGCTATTTTCCCATGAGCGTATGACAAATGATCTATAAATGTTTTAAAAATTATCCATAGAAAACTACATTTTAATCCATAAAAAATACAATTTTGCGCAATTTTTATCGTGATTATGATCCATAACTTCGGTAATATGATCCATAATTTTGGTCAAATGACAAGTTTTCGAGTGTTTCCCGTTTTGAAGTCAGAATCCTTCTGGAATAGTATGATTCTTCATCATATAGATAAGAATTCATTTTTTGCTGATGAGCAGTTCCGTTTTTGTCATTGATATTTAACCACTTTTCAACTAAAATTTACAAATTTGATCCGACTTAATAAAATCTTCTCTTCAGATTTTATTAAGTCGGATCAAATTCGATACTGTTGCGTTTATTCATATGGAGAAAATTTCGAAGTGATTAACCGAAGGTTTGATTAAAGTTGATTAATTTTAATTTGCTTTTGTATATATTATACTGAACTGAACTAAACTTATTTATCAGATCACTCAGATCTACAGGTAAACTCCTGTACAAAATTTGATAAATTACTCGTGACAAAGCTGGTGTTACCTAAATCAGCATACTTGTGCCAATAATGTGTCAGGGAATCAAAAATCGTTGTTTACCTTAGTGTAATTTGTTATGGATTATAGCAAGGATGTTTTCGATCATTTAGTAATATAGGTTCGATAATTTAGTAGTTTGTCAATAACTCATTCGGCACCATAAAACACGTTTTAAAATGTAACTTCTGGTATGAGTCATCGACAAACTAAATGATCAAACTTAGATTACTACATGATCCAAAACATGTTTGGATTGTAGAAAAGTTTGGATACATTTTCCATTGACTTGCCAAAAAGAAAAATTTTCTCCGAATCCTTCCGAAACTCAGCTTCTTCCACATAATCCGAGTGCTATTTGAAATCTTCAAACAGATATGTTGTCACTATGAATGGGGTTCCAATTAATTGGTCTAGCGAAGTACAAGATTTAGGACTTATGTAAAGCATGAATTAATTAACTATCAAAAACCACACAGAAGGTATGCAAGCGAAAAGGTACGAATATAGTAAGTTAATATTTATAAAAAAACAAAACCATTTACTAAAATAAATTGTTTGATTTGAATTGTTAGGCCAGCCATGTTTTACATATACTGTGCCAATATGAATTATTTGTTGCAACGCCAGGAAGAATGCATTACAGTGGATTCGAATCAAATGTTGAAATTGAGTCTGAAGTTGCTTCCCTGCACACCAAAACATTATGAATATTAGGTGACATATCTGAATGAATTGACACAAAAGCACACGTAACGTAAACTCAATCGTATATGTTTTTCAACGTCAGATGATTTAAATGTGCCACGGAACCTAAACACAGCACCAGGTACGTTGCCGCACGAATGCACAAGCAGCCGATGATCAGTGCAAATTGCGTATAACCTGTTATACTTCGATCACCTCTCTCCCAAGAAGCAAAGATAGCTGAGGGGTATCGTTCTAGGCTCTCACTCAGAGCGTCTGTGTTCGACGCTCGTTCGGGCGCCGAGAGCACTCGGCAGTCATCCTGACCCTCTTTTTTTAAACATATTTTTTTGGTATAATACAAATAAGTTTTATACAATTTTTATTTTACTAAATGCCAAATTTTTAAAACGACTTCTCTGCGTTTGTAAACAAAGATTAAAACATCGATTTGTCAAATCTGACAGGCGAGAGCACTCCCACGCAATCCAACACCACCAAAAGGTAGCCGAAGAATTTACCTATATGCCAATTGCCAATCTAAAAGAAAATTAAATTTCGAACCCGAAAAATCAAATCACTTTCGGCTAAAATGTGTTTTAACGTTTTAACAATCATTTTAAAATTGACGCCCTATATCCCTTGCCGGGTGAAATAAAAAAAGCATCATCCGGTCCCCATTTTGTTTACTTATACTGACTAATAATGACCAATAAAAAAAATAATGTTGTTATCATTTAGTATAAGTTATTACACACTAGTGCTTTAACTCTGTTATTAGGTAAATTTAAAAAAAAAAACTGTTGGGCAGAGCTGTCGAAAAATATTCGCACCAGAAGTCCACCATAAAACACGTTTTGAAATTTAACCTCCGGAATGAGTCATCGACAAACTAAATGATCGAACTTAGATTACTACATGATCCAAAATATGCGTGGATTGTTGAAAAGTTTGGATACATTTCCATTGATTTGCAAGAATGAAAATTTTTCTCCGAATCCTTCCGAAACTCAGCTTCTTCCACATAATCCGAGTGCTATTTGAAATCTTCAAACAGATATGTTGTCACCATGAATGTTCCAATTAATTGGTCTAGCGAAGTCCAAGATTTGGGACTTATGTATAGCATGAGCTGATTAACTATCAAAAAACAAAACAGAAGGTATGCAAGCGAAAAGGTACGAATATAGTAAATTAATATTTATAGAAAAATCAAAACCATTTACTAAAATAAATTGTTTTATTAACAAATTAATTGTTAGGCCAGCCATGTTTTGCCAATATGGATTATTTGCTGCAACGCTAGGAAGAATGCCTACAGAGGTTTCAAATTAAATGTTGAAATTGATTCTGAAGTTGCTTCCCGGCACACCAAAACATTATGAATATTAGGTGACATATTTAAATGAATTGACGGAATTGACACAAAAGCACATGATGTAAACTCAATCGTAATGTTTTTCAACGTCAGATGATTTAAATATGCCACGGAACCTAAACACAGCACCCGCGCGTTGCCGCACGAATGCACAAGCAGCCGATCATCAGTGCAAATTGCGTATAACCTGTTCTACTTCGATCACCACTCTTCCAAGAAGTAAAGACAGCTGAGGAGTATCGTTCTAGGCTCTCACTCAGAGAGTCTATGTTCGACGCTCGTTAGATCCACTTTTTCTTCAAAACATATTTATAAACAATTTTATTTTCTATAACTCAATATAAAATTTTTAAAACGACTTCTCTGCGTTTAAGATTAAAACATCGATTTGTCAAATCTGAGAGCCGAGAGCACTCCCACGTAATCCAACACCACCAACAGATAGCCGAAATCTTCACCTATATGTTAGGCTACATATTTACACATGGTTTTTAATCGAAATAATTAGACTTTCGTGTTGCTAATCTAAAAGTAAATTAAATTTCGAACCCGAAAAATTAAACTATTTTCGGCTAACATGTGTTTTAACGTTTTACCAATCATTTTAAAATTGACGCCCTATATCCCTTGCCGGGTGAAATAAAAAAGCATCATCCGGCCCCCACTTTGTTTACTCGCTTTCGTCAGGGCCAATGCGGTGTGTTGGTGATGCTTCCTTCTGCGATATTCATCCGACGGCAAGCGACTGAAGCGAATGCAGTGCCGTTCGCTCCCGCCGAAATGTGCTTGCATAGCGTCCTCACGGAAACCAACTACGCTCCCATACGCTTATTGCACGCCACAAAAAAGATACCACTTGAGAAGTTCACTCGTATATAGGGTATGCGAGCGCATGATAGCAAAATAATAGAAAAAATGAGCCTGATTACGCTTAGTAAAGAGAAACATTATTAATTATTGAACAGATTTCTCTTCGTTAAAGGTTACCCAAAGAAACACTTATAGGGCGATCATGCCCTCAGTGGAGACAATGGGTTCTTAATAATATTGTTCATCATTGCATTACTGAACGTTTGCTTTACTTGAAACGACACGTTGTAATTATGCCATTATAAATACTAATTGAAAACAATAATTTCCCCAACAAATTGGCTTTCCTACCTATATACTGCCGCCGTAAGCGTTAATGTTCTATATTTTCTTCCAAGCAAAATCAATATTGGACGATTATGCTTGCGACGGCAGTATAGTGGAGCTCATTTTACCTCCAAGAAATTTAGATTAGTTATCAAGACGAAATGAATCCAATTTCATTTCTGGCTAATTCAAAGTTTGTCTATTGCATTAAAACTACCAATTTCGAATTATCAAATACATATTTTCTTTTATTGATTCAATAATACTTCCAATATTGGTATCGTCACCCTAGCAGAGTGAACTCTGTGGCTTGGAAAAGAAATGAACATATACCAATTTGATGAATACTGTACGACTTATATTTACTCATACCAAGTGTGATCCGATGGTTATGTGGTACAGCAAGCGCTTTCCACCCCAGAGGTCAGCAGTTCGAATCTAGGTGTAATCAGTATAGAACATTTTGCTATTTTTTTATACGCAAAAACAGTTTTTTGGCCATAACTCCAGATTGCGATGAGCTATTGATCTAATTTTCAATAGCAAACAATGGGACTGAATTCCGCGTCGACTGCAACTTGTTGCGAGCCAATCGGACAATGGGAAGTTCAAAAAAGTGTGTCTACAAAATTTGTACACATACACACATACACACACACACACACATACATACATACACACATACAGACATCACCTCAGTTCGTCGAGCTGAGTCGATCGGTATATAAAAATCGGCCTCCTATCAAAATTTTGTTTTTGAAGCAATATTATAGCCTTTACGTACACTTAGTGTACGAGAAAGGCAAAATATTCCATAAATCCCCTAAATCGAAGTTCCTCAAGGAGTTTCTTCGGAAATTCTCTCGATATTCCTTTGAAAATTCTTAAACATAGGAAATTTTTCCACGGATTCCTTCTGTTCTGAATTTTTTTCAGGAATTCCAAATGGAAATGCCAAAGAAGTTTTATATGCAAATTCTTTTGGAATTCTTTCTGAGTTTCTCAATGAGTTATTTTGACACTCTTCAAGAAATTCCTGCAATTCCCGGAATTTATTTTGAATTTTACTCGGTAAATTTTGTTCAACAATTTCTATTACAAAATCTTCTCTTCTTCTTCTTCACTGGCATTACACCTCCCATTGGGACATTGCCACCTCGCAGCTTAGTGCTCAATAAGCCCTTCCACAGTTATTAACTACGTGGTTTCTAAGCCAAGTTACCATTTTTGCATTTGTACATCATGAGGCTAACACGATAATACTTTTATGCCCAGGGAAGTCGTGAAAATCTCCAACCCGAAAATTTCCCATACCGGACCGAGAATCGAACCCAGCCACCCTCAGCATGGTCTTGCTTTGTAGCCGCGCATCTTACCGCACGGCTAAGGAGGGCCTTAATGCGGACACTCCGGCATGAATTTATTCAAGCAATTTCCGATGAAATTCCTGAAGAAATTTCGAGTGGAACTCCTGAAATAATTTACAAAAGAAGTCCTAGAGGGATTTTATAAGGAATTGCCAGAATAATTACCGATGAAAATATTCCAAGGAATTTTGGGGAAGATTTCCCAAAGGAATTTTTGAAGAAATTTCGAGAAGATTCAGAGTTCGACTGTTTTATTAAACTATTTACGAGGTTTCGGCTTTTCACTCTGAATATTTTTAGAACAACCGTTAAAGATCTGTCCCAACGTTTCGACAATCGGGGGAAAAATCATGAAAGTGATTAAAAAAATCCTGAAGACATTTAAAAAAAATCCTGGAGGAATTTTGGTAGGGATCCATGGAGGAATTTGCCCAGAAATTAAAAAAAATCCTGCAAAAATTCTTGAAGGATTTTCCTAAGCAACTCCTCAGGATACTTCCGAAATTTTTGGAACGATTTCCTATGGAACTTCTGGAGGAATTTCCGTAGTAACTTCCTGAGGAGCTTCTGAAAGGATTCCTGGAGGAGTTTCTGAGACAAATCCTGATGAAAGTTCATAAGCAACATCTGGAGGAATTCTTGAATGAATAATCCCAGATGTAAATATACCAATGAGTGAGCAAGACTTCAGACCTATGATTTTTACCTTATACCGCTTTAACTCATATTCCGAACACTCGCTTTTAAATGGTCATTTTAGCTTTATTCGTGTATTTTTTCCATACGATCTTGTATTCATTTGTAATCTTGATCCTCAGAACTGAAAACTGATGAAATTTTCAGTTTTAAGGCGCTAAAACTCCAGTGTTCGGAATATGAGCCATGTTCGGGATTTGAGCCAAAACGGTACGCAGTGCTCAAAGTGCGCGTAATATCATAAATATATCTATGGTAATATCATAGATATAATAATCAAGATGTTGGGGTCAGTGCAAATTAGTACTCATTTTATGGTTCTATGTACTAAAATTTCGGTACCCAGTGAAATAAAGCAAGCTTCAATTTGATTTGTTCTAATTTTCTACTGTTGTCAAGGTTATCATTCTGGCTGTTTATTCATTATTTTTCTATGTTTTGGGAATGTCGAAAGAATACGGTAGTTTTGATTTTTCTTCACTATAATATTTTAATTTATTTTCAGTTCAACGCTCAATACTCCAACATACAAAACGTTATGTTATTGTATGGTAGGTATATGACCGAAGCTTAAATCGGGTTTTTCCGTGAAGATAAAAAAAAAGTTTTCCTGTAGAAATTTGGATTTTTGTCTACGGAGAAACTCAGAAGAATATCCCTTCTCAGAAGAAATTATTTTGAAAAATTTTCCCAGGAGTTTCAGAAAAAAAACCGCTTAAAAATGCTGAATAATTTCATTTGAAAATTCAGGAATATTTCAAGTAGAAATTTAGAAGAATTTTGCTTGGGAATTTGATAAAATTTCCTAAAATAGATTCCTTTGGAAATTTACACTTGGTTTGTCTGATCATATTCCGGGAAACTGACAAGCCCGGCCTGCAACGTTTAAAGCTTATAGAATAGAATAGAATACTCTCGAAATACTGATATGTATTTTAATATTCTGGAACCGTTATTCCGGTATGTTCAGTAATGTTCCTGGTGATGAATATATGATAATAAAGTTTCTTTTCAAAATGTCAAAAACAAAACAGAAATCTTGTATTTAGTCATTTTCAAGCTTTCAAAAGCTATGATGGAGTTTTGAAGTGTAATATGTTATAACGTTGAAATTAGTTTTAATAATATTTTCCAAACTTGAAATGTGAAGCACATTACACCACTTCAATCTATTCTGCTTGAAACGATAAGATCAATATGTTTTATGCCTGGTTCTATGTGATACCTCACGAGTTCCAAGGCTTTCCTAAGGAATCCGACTGACAGCATGTGGTGGTCGCCTCTCTCAAGAAAAAAAAAAAAAATATATGTATACTCTGCTATGTTCGCGTTAATTTGTGGCACCACATAATCTTCTCTCCGTATCCATATCTATCGCAAATCGAATGCGGAGCATGGGTGTCGTATGGTGATATGAATCACGCCCAGCGTTCGCTATTGGAATTTGCGGCCCGTGCTACAAATAATAGCCAAAGGGAAACTGCGATCGGGATACGTGGCAAAGGATGATCGGGTGATATTGGTATCATTTGTGTGTATTGCCGATTGCCTTTCTAAATCCACTGTTTCCGATAAAATTGTTTGCTCGTTCTAAATGAGACATTTATATGAGAAAACTAGCAGTCACTTGAGTGAAGCCAAACCGGGTAGATGGAATAGATGTTGAGGATCGATATTTATGCTTGAAGTTCTATAGTGCCTTAGTGCTCGCTGTATACCCAATCGCTGAAAGTTTTAAAGATAGTGAAGCCATTACGATTAAAAATTGGCACATGATTTGGTAAAAAAAGCCTAGGTAAGCCAATATAAATAAATTCGTCGACAGCCCACTTTTTTTCGTCTTGGGATAGCTTTTCCTTCAACGAAGGTTTTTTTTTCTTCTAATGTTCTGAAACCCTCAGGCGGCTGATTTGAAGGATCGACACGGATTTTCGGCATCTCATCACTGTGCTAAACCCCTTGCCGGTTGATTTTCGTGAAAGCCAAAGGTTTGTGAATTCGACCGCCATCCCAGCTTCTACGGTGCTCACCTACGCCCGCTCCGACCGTATAGTACTCTTGTTAGTGAGTGACGTCAAGGTATCACACCTCTCATACTACGCGGTGCCGACGCACCTTGATACCAGCCAAGTAAGCTGCCAGCCTGTACTCAGTCTATTTTCTCTCTAAATTGGCTTATAGCGAGCAAAGACCCATCAGCCGCCAAGCATCCAGCACCGACACCTACTGCTCCAACCAATTTGCAATGCTAGCAAAATAAAACGTTTCGTTGAATTGAGTTTAAATTAATAGCTAACTCGGAGGTCCTTTATTTCATTTTTAGTTCAGTTTGCTTTATTTTCGGTACGTCCAAGAAGACGAAGTGTTTGAGCCATAATTTAAAACTCGCCCGAAGACAAGATCTTAGTCGAACCTGCAGAAAGTGTCAGCAGTCTCTCTAACCTGAGAGTGGCGCTTAAGCTGCTGGAAGTTGTGTACATCACGAACGTTTATTGCTTGTTGAATCTTTCCCTTTTAGCACGGAATCCTCCACGGCCACCGACCTCCAATGAGATGCTCGCTTCTAGACCTGTCCGCATAACACCTTGGGCTGACCGTTATTCAATGCTTCAGTAGCATTGTGCATTATAATCGGGATTTGAAATAGGTGCCAAATTTTCACCTGAATGATTGTTCATAGGTTATAGGTTTGGCTTCAAAATGTGTTCGAATCTGAAAACAATTCGTTATGCTTTCAATGATGGTATTCATGCTATATCATTTATACTTTATAACACCTTTGCGATGTTCATTTGCTTGTAGAATATAAATAATAACTGACCTTTTTATCTAACCGCATGATAAGCTCAACATCTTTCAACGTGTTTTGAGTTTTTATTAAAATTAGGAGGAAAGCGCACCGGCGCATTACACCGAAAATGGTCACAATAATTTCCGAAGTGGCTTTCATTTTGTAGTTTGTTTTGTTTGAAGAAAAAACAAACTACGAAAATGTTGCTATAGCAGCAGTGCTAAAATATGTTCTAAAGGGGCATCAATAGATTACGTACTGAAGCGACGCTTTCATTTACTGGGTACCGAAGATCGTTCATAGCTTACGAAACAGGAACCACCAAAAAATCACCAGTTTCATATTGATTGTTGGTAATATGTTGCTGATTTTCAATCACACCGGGCCCTGAACGCGCGGGTTGCTAGGCAAAATTCTTCTAAGTCTTGACGTTTACTGGTCTTGTTGTTTACGATTGGGACTTAGAGAAGTTCAATCAAATTTCAATGAAGGTGTCATTACAAAACAGCAACATGTTACGCGCACTTTTAGCACAAAGCATAACGAAGTGCTCGTAGATCCGAGGTCTTGATTGAGGCCTCTTATTCACGACGTCACTTGTACAAATCTAGTCTGAGTGGATTTTGTTTTTTGTAATTTACAGGAGATTCACAGCACTGCCGAGTTCTTGTACGAAATACTATGGTCCCATTTTTTTGGCATAATCAATACTTAGTGAAAAGTAGTGAAAAGTGTAATTTGAGGGAGAATCGGTCAATTCGATTGAGCGATGTCTTGACTTGACAATTACTTTGATTTTAGATATTCAGCAGGAGTTGCCTCTTGATATTCCGTTCGGAGCTTTTTTATCAATTCCCATCCAGACTATTAAAAATCTAAAGGAACTTGCTGAAGAAGTTGCTTATTCTTCCAGGCGTTCCATCGCAAATTCCTTCTGAAATCGCTTCGAAAGTTCCCCCCGAAATTTATTCTAACGGGAGGCAACTAAAAAATTGGAATGACTTCAATACTTTTCTTTCAGAATAATAATGCTTTCACAAAAATATGACTTTATTTGAATAAATCCTTAGAATGAATCCTTAGAATTTTCGCACACACACTTTCAATCCAACATTGCTCACAACATGCCGTAGAAAAAAGATCATGGGAAAAGTACACGGTCGAATATTTTAAGCGTGAAAATGTTTCGAAAACTATCATAGCACTATTTGGTCTACTCACCTCCATTGTATACAAAGGTGATTGTGAGGCCAAACACGAAACAACTCATAAGCAGGATCAGAAGCAGCATTCCGAAAATCGATGTGGCAGATCCGTACAGCGGTACAGAAACCCCTCCAGGAATCCTTCCGAGAGTTCCCTCTGGGAGTTGATTTGGAAATTGCTCCAAAAATTCCTTCGGAAATCCCACTCAAAATTCTTTCGAAAATTCTTCCAGATATTCCATTGGATATTGCTCCTGAAGTTCATACGAAAGTTCCTCCAGGAATTCCATCGGAAATTTTTCCTGGAATTCTTCCGGAAATTACTTCGTAAATTCCTTTCGAAATTCTTCCAGGAATTCATTCAAAAATTGTTCTACAAATGCCGTTGGATTCGCAAAATTTAGAAGGAGTTCCTTCAGTAATTTGTTAGTAAATTCCTTATAGAATTTCTTGAGAAATTCCTCCATGGAGTCCTTCCTAATTCTTCCAGGAATTCCTTTTGATATTCTTCCAGGCATTTCTTCGGTAATTTCTTCAACAACTCTATCAGATATTTCTTGAGAAGAGCCTTATTTACTTTCCTCCAGAAATGGCACGGAAATGCTCCCTGTTTTTTTAAGATGTTTCTCAAGAAGTTCTTAAATTCCTCCAAAAATTTCTTATATCAAAGACACGACCGCAAATTGAACGTAGAATTACGTATAATGCGATAGTGGATTCGAAATTCGATCATCAACATTTTGCGCATGATGCAGCCGGACGGGTATTAGCCGAAATCTGGGAAATTTACTGAAAAAGTGAAATTCCAACACTACCTGAAGAAATTAAATTTTTCAATAGTGAAATGCGTTGAATCAATTGTTTACAATAGTTGCATGAATTCTTAGAGAATTTACTGATCGATTCATACCAAAATCTCCAAAATCCGTTGAAAAACGGCTGAGTTTCTGAGCTTCTACTTCCTGGCCACTTTTCGTGACGGTCCCAAATATGAAACTTTGGAATGACCCCCCTGTCTTACCGAAAGACGTAATTCTACGTCAAAAGATTCAAAGGCCGATTTGTCGAATCTGAGAGAACTCCCACGCAAATCAACATCATCAACGGGAAGCCAAAGTCTTCACCTATGTGTTGATGGTTTTGGTTTGCGTGGGAGTGCTCTCAAATTCGACAAATCGGCGTTTGAATCTTTGTTTACAAAAGCAGATAAGTCTTTTTGAACATTTGGTATTGATAACAGTTTAATTCCCCAAATGAGACAGAGCCTTGGGAGATTTTTCCTAGCAACCCGCGCCTGCAATCCCCTGTTGTGAGTGAGTGAAATGGTGTCAAAACGCACAAATCACGATTGGCAAATGATTTATTTACTCAATTCAATTGAAACATCTTATGAATTTACACAATCCTTTAACCTAGTTTAAATGAGAAAACCGTTAAACAATTCAAATAGCCGGATTAGTTGACTGATACACTTTTATCTTTCTCATTTTCCTTTTTCTTTACCTTCTTCTTTTCCTAATAAGACTGATGAAGCATCACTTGAGCAGACACGCGTGGGAAAGTTCTTGTTTTAACACTCAAATAAACCTTATCACAGTACAAACGTTTCGTAAGATGATGAACTATAGTGTGTATTATTTACGGAAGTGTACAAGTACTTGAAAATTCCAGTAATTTACGCCTCATTGAAACGATTTTGAAAGCACATATCGCTTATCTTCCAATTGAGGCGTTTTGACATTCGAATCGCGTTCCTGTTAGGTAACTTACTTAACTCATTTGATACACGAATCGATCACATAATGGAAGACAGTGGTAGTTTCATAAAATACGCTTAAAATGCCTAATGATTTTGAATTTAATTAATACCTCAAGGTATTAACTGCATTTGGGACCACTGACATATTTCATAAGTATTGTGACATCTTCACAGCCCTGATGGCATCATAACGTGACTGCTGAAGCACCACTTGAGTAGACGCGTCGCGTGGAAAGCTTAATCACTTGAGAAACATGTAAATCAGAATTAATCACAGTCCAAACTAGTGAGAAGGGAAATGAGATGTAATATACTTCCGTAAATAAATAACAAGTGCCAGGAAAGTCCGGTAATGTACGCCTCATTGAGACGTTTTCGAAGCACACACTTCCCATCTCTCATCCGTCTGGAGTCTGTACCAACGAACAACAGTGGAATTTTGAGATACATATGTAGTGCCGCAACAAGCATAACTGTTCAAGTTATGGGACAGTTATGCTTTGGACAGTCAGTCGCACAATATCGTTTCAAACAAATTTTGTTGTCGTGTCCAAAGGAAAATCCGGATTATTTTACAACAACAATGTTATTAATTTAATTTATTTCGGGTGTCACAATTTCATGCCCACACACAGAACAGGTGGGTAGAGCAAGTGTCTGCGACTGTATCATTTTTGGCAAACAATCTACCAAATAGCGATGTGGTAACCTGTGGCTAGTAAAAGCATGGTGGTCTGAAACGCCCAAATGACCGAACCCGTGTTGGAGTCAATCGACAATGGATAGTTAAAAAGGTAGTATGATAGATAGATAGAGACAGGTTCAAAATACAACAACAAAAATAGATATGCTGCGAATAAGAGTAGAACTTTTACCATTCATCACCGTGCTGAGAACAGTCGCATCGCAGAGTGACGGGGAGGGAATATTATATAAATCGCCCCGGGATAGGGGACAAATGAAAAACACACATTTAATTAACCCGCCACTGATATCAACACTTTCCGTTAGCCCCGTGGTCTCCCTTCAACAGCTGGGTACGATGACGAGGGAAACAAAGCCCGGTCAGGGCGGACGATCGGGAAAACGTATCGCTCTCGAGTCACATATTTCTAGCTTGGATTGCGCTTTCGGTCGGAAAATATGAGGGGCGATTTTTTTGTCCGGCTACCACCACCACCATTCTGATGATGCGACAGTAAGCCGAAGATAAAATATGATTTATAAACTGGGAAATAACTGCGGATGAGATATATGGAGACGCGTGGTGGATTTATTTCTGCTAAGTCGGATACTGATTTGATTCGAGAGTCCGGTCCCTATTTTTTTCGCCGTGCGTGAGGGGTAGGTGGTTCGGTCAATGTTTTATCGTTTATAGATTTGTGCATTCAATTCGCGTTAAAATACTGAGCGAAATCTAATTTTCTGTTGCTTTTAAAAAGATTGGAAAAAATCTGCAGCAGAAGAAAACAAGGAAAGCGGGCGAGAAAAAGGTCAGCCAATAATGCGATTTGGGATATTTTTCTGACAATTTTTCATCGATATGAGGGATCACATTTCGATATGAGTTTTCTCAAATTGAAGAGCAGTAAGCCCAAGAGCTACTATAGTGGAGGTAATAAATGTCATAAAATTGAATTGATGCCTCTGAAATACGTCCCTCAGGAAAGTTTTATAATACAATTTGGAAAGATATGTGATTGATTTTTAGTCATGCAGTATTCCAAATATAACGAGTAAAGGGTATTTAATACATTCGAAAAAAAAATTAGATTAACTACTCTCCTTCAACACTGTTTTAAACTCTGAATTGAACTCAAATAAAACCTAAAGGTAAGGATTCATGAACGTTAAAATAACCCTGCTTACAGAGTATAATTATTAAATATCAAAAGAAATTTTTCATTTTATGATTGTCTTTTTCAAAACACAACAGTTTTTATGAAGGCTACTTTATGACATTCAAGTATAAAATTAGAAGAATGATGAGTAATTCTGGCTGAGACCGGGCCACTATTTGCACTGGGTTTTTAAAAATGCCTAAATTTATATTCTTTCCAAAGCTTTCGGTGAGTATGATAAGGATATGAGTTAAATTCTTCAGAAAGATGAACCCCTCGTTAGTTGTACACGAAATCATTTTAATGGACCCCTCGATTTTTGTCAATTTTTGATTCACCAAAACTATCATAACTCCAACATTTCTCAATCGATAATAGAGATCAGCATATCTACAACAGCATTTTATTTGAAGGGCTCAAAAGTTTTGAGCATACTTAATCCATTCATTTAGTTGGTATCGTTTGATGCTAATAAGTTATTTAATTGATTGAAGAACTGTGAACAATGGGCCACAGAAGATTTTTCTTTTTTTCTTTGTTATAGTGTTTTGAGGCACCGAAGAGGCTTGGGCTCGCACGGTACGATTACAGTTAAACCTCCATGAGTCGATGTTCTATGACTCGATATCGACTCATGGAAGCAAATTATTCCATATTAAAAAATATTTTCTGGGTTACTATGATGGTCCCTTCAAACAGCTTACCAAGGATTTTATATTCCACATCTCGATAGTTCCATGAGTCGACGGTCCCTTCAATATCGAGTGATGGAGGTTTTACTGTATTTGGTCGAAGTTTGACTGATTTTTTTTAATGTATGGAAGACTTGTCGTTCTGGTTTCTTCTACAACTTTGTCTAACATTACATTGATTAAAAAGTATTATTCAATCAAGTATATCTCCAGCCTGCGCTGCTCTGCTTGATGGGTTTAATCTGCATGGTCTAACTTTTTTTTTTGCTGGTGAACGAACCAGCAAATTCGGAATGTTCGATACTGTTGGGTCACCAATCAGTCCCGTTGCCAACCATCCTGCATTGGAAACCGATGCCAATTTGCCAACACTGATTTGCTTCGAGAGTGAGGATGATATAGACTGCTTTGACTTCCGCAAAGCCAATATCCGAACTGAGGCGAGCGCTGTATCAATTTGATTAGCATTATTTTGACTTTTTACTGAATGTAGACAAAGCTGTGTAGTTTTCTACGCTGACCATCAACGGTGCTGTAGCTGAGAGCTGTTCCTTCAAGAAAGCCACCATCTAGATATACTCTATCAACGCCATGTAAATCGTACTCAGGAAAACTTTCGTTAAAACTCGAAACGAGGAAGGCTTACTAGTTGAATTCTTTCTTGAAGATTGCCAAACTAGTATTGTTTGATAAGAAAATTATTTTGAGCTTTTTAGTGGAATGTATTGTTTAGGATAAATTAGTAAATTAAAAAAAATTAGTATTGTTTGGATAAATGCAATCTCTTATAGCTGATCGATTCAGAAGCATTTTCTCTGACAGTCAGGTCGAAACAACCATGCAGAAGCAGAATGCTCTCAATGATGTATTTAACTTTGACGCTCTCACCATGGCTCTGGAACTAGTCCGACTTGCTATGAAGATTGAAAAAGCTTCATTATCTAAATACCAAATAAAATCCGTCCAAGTGTATTGAGCAAGTGTGATCTTGAAAATAGCACCATCGAATAATGAAAATTTTCATACATCGACGTGAAATCGTAAAATTCATGAAATCTCGGGTACTTATTCAAAAGGACGTATGTAATTTTGTAAACAAAGATTCAAACGTCGATTAGTCCGATCTGATGGCACTCCCACGCAAACTAACACCACCAACAGGTAGCCGAAGCCTCCCCCTATCTGTCTATGGTGATGGTTTGCGTGGGAGGGCTATCAGATCGGACTAATCGACGTTTGAATCTTTGTTTACAAAATCACATACGTCCTTTTGAATAAGTACCCGAGAAATACAGGCACAACCCGAAATCTCTGAATGTTTATAAACATCGTTTTAAAATTTTTACTCAATAAAGAAACTTCGATAAAAACAAGTCATATAAACGTTACGGACGGGAATAGAGTGCTATTGTCTTTCTCCCTATATAGATCTGGTGCCAGGTCGTTTGGCAGAAAGCCATTTTGTCGAATGCAACAACGCTTAACAAACATTATTGAAGGAGAATAATGCGCTTATATGACCAACAGTAGTCCTCTATAGCTAAAATTGTTTGTTGGTAAGGCCGAAAGATACTTGGCCTAATATGTCGTTCGACCGAACAAACCATTTTGCTGAAGCCCATCTAGTCTAAAATTATTTTGCCGAAAATGTCATTTGGTCGAACAGTTCCTTTGACTGAAAAAAAACAGTTGGCTGAATAGCTCAATTGCCCGAAAGGGTGATTTAACCGAAATGGGTGTAATGTTGGCAAGTAAGCCTTAGAAAAATAAATAAATAAAGTTAAACAGAATATTCCGATATGTATTAGAGAAATAATAAACATAAAATTATTATTTTCAACTTGAAATTATAAATGGAAAATCGACTAATTATTCCATAGCGCCCATTGCTATTTGGTAAACATAATTGAATGACGAGACGTCATACGAACGAAAGGAATGATGCAAATCCGAATGATTGATTCGTCAGCCATGCATCACTAGTGCTACATGTTCATGATAGGCATAGTTGTGGGTGCATACACTGAGAAGGCTTCAGTTATACAACGGATGTGTAGAAACGCATCGACCTGGGCATCCCGCAGCCAGGGCCTACAGGAGTAGGCCCGAGAGGAGTTCCCAGTGACAGTAGTAGACAGTGAGTAAGCGAGTGGCACCGCCCTCTGCTGGTTGAAATGTCACTGGAGGAAGCAGATTACCAACGTCAATTCAAGTAGAGAGCAGTGCTCTTACTTGAATTGTCGTTCGGTGGAGAAAGCATCAGCTCCGATGGCGAGTAACGGGTACACCGCTCTCTGCTAATCGGAGCGAGGATGCTTCGATCGCGACAATGGGCATTCGGCCGAAAGTGTCGTTTGGCTGAATTGGTCATTTTGCTAAAAAAAAAGTCGTTTAGCTGAATAAGTCATTTAGCAGAAAATGCCGTTTAGCTGAAATGTTTGTTTTGCAGAAAGGACTTTTTCGGGCCAAATGGCTCTTTCTGCCAAACGACCATTTCTACCAATCGGCATTTCTGGCCAAATGATCTAGTCAGTCAAATAACATTTTCGGCGAAACGACCATTTCGGCCAAATGACACTTTCAGCCAAATAAACTGTCAGGTCAAACAACTTTTTCGGTCAATTTACCAATTCGTCTGTTTGTCGCTTTCCGCCAAATGCCATTTCTGGTCAAACCATTTTCGACCTAATACCGTTTCGGACAAACGTTATTTAAGGAAATTATTATTTTTAAAGAATGCATGCTTCCTTATTATAGTATGCATATACGTCCTGCATTACATTAACTATGGCAGTATATTTTTTTATATCTTTATTCGATATCATAAAGCAAATTGTTGACAAAAACTAAAAATTGTTGAACTGGTATCCAACATCATTGATCTATCCATTACGCCTTCATGCAACTGTCGGATCACCACCGAGATGAATTTCAACATAGTTATTGTCGATTTCTGGTTATATAGCTGGTACGTGACAGTACTAAATATAGGGTATCTGTTCCTATATCAATAACAATAAGGCAATGCGCATATGAAATGCATTGATTTCTCACCCAATAATCAAGAAACATGAGAATAATTATGCTCGGCTCATGTAATTTTTAATTGAAAACAATTTGGTAACTTCAAAAATTAAATTTTCATCACATTATAGAAGTATTTAGCTAAAAAACATCATCACCGCCATGCACCTATTTCAATAACATTCAAAAACAGTTAATCCTATGCCTGTACCTATATCAATAATACTGTTTCCAACATAAAATACAAACACAATTACTTGTGTGTATACGTAACGATATGATTGCAGTGGTGCCGAGTTCTTCAATGTTTTGTATTTGAGTTGAAATATAATTTAAAAATTGCTGTTTTTGTTGCAGTTTTCCATCTTATCAGTTTAATTTTGTGTTTGTCTTAATTTATCTTTTCGATATAATTTATTTTACAAACATAAGAGTTGAATTTCACAGAGAAAGTTGGTTGGGATTAATATACGGGCTGTTATTAATATGGGAACAGATACCCTAGTTGATTTGTTTTTACCATGTTTTCACATCTTATAATGTTCGCCAATCTACAATATTTTTTCAAGTGGTGATGAGAAGAATTAGAAAACATAGGTATTTTAAACGAAAAGACTCATGTTATTATGTGTGCTACTGCTTCGCATCTACTTATCTTATCTTTTAGGATTCAAGAACTCTGTCTTTCAATTTTCAAATGAAACATCCCTCGACGGACGACAGATGTTTTCATCTCTGAAGACAGCAATTAATTTCTAAACATACCGGTGTGGATAGGATCTTGCCCTTCCAGCACTTTCGAAATGAAATTTGGTGAGAATTCCATTCTATATATTATTAATTTACATTGAAACTATATGAAACTATATAATTATATTTAAAAAAACCATCAGGGCACCCGATTGAAGCGATTTGGACAGGAAGAGTGGAATCGCCAACTTCCTGTTGTTAACATCTCGTGGATAAAGGGCGGGCTCTTCTCCCCATCTATTGGGTCAATCTGGGAAACGAGGGCTAGATTATATTATTGTATGTACGAACTTTCTTCTGGAAGGAGATTCTCTATTCATCCCGTGGATTCGCATAAGTGTTTCTGCTTATGGAACCACCCCACCCATTTTTGGCCCTTCATACAGGAGTTTGATGAAATACAAACAATAGTATAATCATGATCAAATCGTTTGTCAGGTATGGCCAGTGCTATCGGCAGGTGCCTTGCTACAATAGATGGTAGTATCATCATCATCATCATCATCAATACCGTTTCGAACAAACGTTTAATCCTAATGGAATTTGGCTAGATGACTTTTGGTCTAATCTGTTATCCGAATAAATAGCTTTTCGTCGAATGAATTTCGGTCAAGCGACAGGTAGGCCGACAATTTTATTTAGCTGAAATGGACATACGGCCAAGTTGTTTGGCAGAAAGACCATTTGGCCAAAAATGTTATTTGGCCAAACGGGTGGATATTTATGGACAAAAATACAAAATACAAAATACAAAAATACAAAATTACCCGTTCAGAAATCAACATTTGGCTGTTGGACCAAATGACATTTTCGGCCCTTTCTGTCAAACAACCATTTCGGCCAAACGACATTTTCCTAATTGGCCAAACGACCATTTCAGTCAAACGAAGTATTAGGGAAGAGTGCTTTTTCGGCCAAATTACCAATTAGGCCGTATGGCGCTTTGGCCAAATGAAATTTATGGCCAATGTTTTTTCCGTTGCATAACCGTTTTGCCCAAACGTTCATTTTGGTCAAAATTTGGTTCGGCTTGATGGTTTGCGCCAAATGGCTTCAGGCCAGATGATTTTCGGTCATTCGGCCCTTCCTCTTTTTATATAATTTTCCATTGAATTTCCGAAGAATTTATTATGGACAATACAAAGAGTTCCCTGTAGAAATCCAAAGAAATTCCTTCAAAATTCCGATTTTTTCGTTCAAATGCCGAACAGTTTTCCGTAAAAATAAAAAAAAATCGCATAGAAGATCTGAACAATTTTGGTAAAAATTTCGTAAAATTCACAGCGGAAATTTCGAGGAACTTTCCATAGAAAATTTAAAAATTCCGTGCAAATTTCAATGAATTTCCTATGAAAATTTCAAACAATTTGCCGCTGAAATACATTTTTTGTTGATATCCACATTTTGAACAATCTCCAGCAGAAAATCTGAAGAATTTTCTGTGTAAATTTCAAAGAATGCTCTACAGAAACTTTCCGTAGATTTTCTGAACATTTTCCTGTAGAAATTTGAAACAATTTTCTTTGGGAAGTCCTAAGAAGTCTCAAAACTTCGAAGTAGTTGTCATGGACAATCCGAAAATAATTTTCAAATGAATATTTTTGAGCAGCCGGAGATCCGGAAAGAAATTCTGAATGAATTTCAGAAGTGTTTCCCGAAAACATTAAATTTCAGAAAAATATATTAAGCTCTTTTAGTGGAATGTATTAAACCGAGGAAATGGCAGCTCTTGGCTCTTCAAGTTTCTACCTAAACAATAAAGTAATTTTCAGTATAGGTAAATAAAGTAGGCAAATAAGATTAGATTAGGTACCTAGCGTAGTATAAATAGTGTAAGTTGCGATTGTTTTCTTCAAGTCGAGTCGAGTACAAGACACTGAAGACGACCACACAGTTGTGGTCGAAATACGTATCTGCAAAGATGACGAAAATTAACTAGTGGAATTAAATGGACAGTACTTAATTCGTCTTAGACGCATTAAATTTCATTAAATTTCCGGAGGAATGTCCGAAAGATTTGAAATGTAAAGAACTTAAGAAATGTCGTTAGAACTCCAAGTTTTTTTTTCTAGCGTTTCCGAAGAGATTTTTTTTATGAATGCTGGAAGAAATTCATGAAATAATTTCTGAAGCAATTTCTTTAAAAAAAGTTCGAAGGAGTTCCCGAACCAATTTCTGCAGACATTCCTAAAGCCGTTTCCAAAAAAACATTGAGAAATTTCCGAAAAAAATCTTCTAATGGAATTTTGGAATGTTTCCCTGAAGCAATTTCCGTAGGTATTCCCTAAGAATTATTCGTAGGAATTTCGACCAAATTTCCAAAGCAATTTCCAATGGAATTTCTAAAATAATTTCCGACAAAAGTCTTAAAAGAAATCGTTATGAAATTTCCGAAAAATCTCAAGATGCGTATTCCGTAAGGATTTTTCATAAAGGATTTAATGAAAGAATATCTTGATGCATTTCCGAAGAATTTCTGGTTCTATCTCTGAAGTAATTTCCAAAATATTTGCCAAAAAAAATCTTGGAGGAAATTCCGAAGAAATTCTTGAAGGAATTCACAGAGAAATTCAAGTATTTCGTAATTTCAGAAGTTTCTTCGGAAATTCCTTTAGGAACTCGTTCGGAAATTCTAAAATAATTCTTAGATAAATTTTAAAGTAGTTTTGAAGGTATTTTTGAGGAGTTTTGAAGAAATTCGTTGAGAATAGAGAAGAAATTCACGATGGAATTCCTGAAGGAATTTTCGAAGGTATGCCTGAAAGAATTTCTGGGTGACTAACCGAATTAATTCCTGGGGGAGGATTTTTGAATATATCCATGAAATATCAACTAAATGATTTACTGAAGAAATTACCGAAGTAACTGCTGAAGTAAATTCTCAAGGAATTCTCGAGAATATCCGAAAAAGTATGATGATGGATCGACTGCAATCCCTTAATTCCAGATTCAAAACAGGGTTTTGTTTTACTACTGTCCGAATTTTTGAAAGACTTCCCGGAGAAATTTCTGGCAGAATTCGCGAAAGAATTCCTTCAAATGTTCCTGAAGGAATTCTTATGGAAATCTAAAAATTTATGTGAAAATTTCAATAGGAATATGTTTGGACTAGAGGGTCTTGTTTCCCGGACTATAAAAAATCCCGGGATCCGAGATTAAATTTTTCGTTATCCCGGGATATCACGGGATCACGGAAATAAAAATAAAAACACTTGCAAGTTTCAATTTCATATATTTATTAAATTTTTAAGAATGGTAAAATATGTATCAGGTCAATTTACTAACGACTCGCCCCTTGTCTACTCGCTTGCAATCCGGTGGGTGGCACGACGCCATGTTTTTGCAGCCATGTTTTTTTTTTGTTTTTGTATATTTGCAACATCTCAGTGTAAAATTCATGATAGTATGTGTTTTGTTTACTAACATCACATATGATTCTCTTTAGGATACAAAACTGTCGGTGGGATACGGTCGCGCAATGTTGGCTGTAAAACAAACCTACTGTGTGAGATCGAGATGCCACCGGGCTGCTTGTAATACGGTTTAATAAATGTCAAGGCGTTGATGCTTGAATCCGACAATAAATAATTCTTATTAGTTATTTCAGAATTAAAATCAGAGAACACCCGCTCGCTCAACCGGTGATTGGTAGATTTTCAAACAATTCTGTATAAGATCCTACCAAAACCTGTATAAGAACTGGGCATATGCGAAAACGCTAGATTCTTTTATAAATATTATATGAACCTTACAATTTCACAAGCTTTTCTTACAATTTTTGTTTGTAATCTTATATTGTATAAAAATCTAACAATGTTGTATATGCCCAGTTCTTATACAGGTTTTGGTAAGTTCTATACAGAAGTGTATGAAAATCTAACAGTTGATGGTTGGGTATATCTATCGAAGTGGTTTTAATGGACTTCAATGCCATGAAAACCTTCTCCAGACTCGATACTAGTTCATCAGTTACTTCAAACAGAGCATGCTCCTTATTGATGAAATTATTCAAGCTACGACGCATTTCTCTGTTTTTGGTCCATAGCTTACAACTCTTCTATGGAGATGAAGCCTTGTTCCCGTCAGATTCAGAAAATGATGTGTGGATCGGAACTTAAACAAACTTAATCAGCTGGTGACGGGAAGCGATCGAAAGCCCAGCAGAATTCGAAAATTAACTTTCTTTACTTTGAAGCCATCTCATCTCTTGATGTCTCGACGCTCATCTACTCGTTTTAGAATTGCATCGTGCCAATTCGAAGTGAAAGGGTTTTGCTGTCTATTCAGTTCAGATAGCAAAAAAGTCTAGTCAACAACATTACGTCACGAGCTTTCAGCGCCTCCGATATCACCCCAACAGGCTGGGGAGCGTCGAATATCGATTGAACCAGATCCAGATAATTTTTGATTATGTACGTACTTTTATTCTTATGGAACGATTTCCCAGTTCACTAGTTTTCAGAACATCCTGAACGAGTTGAAGTTGTTCCCTAAACCAATTTTCATCCTTCCTCTGGAATTTGAACAATGTTTCGGATTCGTTTGAAAGTTTCTCCAAAATCGGTTTTATATAATCTGAATTAAATTCAACAATTGGTTAAGAAAATCAATATAATATAAGTTCAGATATTACCAAATGAGAACGAATTGAGTTCGTCATCTGATTTTTCACTACCATTGATGTCGTTGAAACAAACGTCGTCATCATTATCTGAACATTTTTATTCCGACATAATCGTCTTGGACTTGGGGGACTTCGATGAAGAACGTCATTAATAGCGAGGTGCGACAACTTGGGACAACTTCGGCTTTACGGATCGTTTCCGGCGGAGAAGATAAAGCAATCCGTGGAACAGCTGTTAACGAGTTGTGACATTGAACACAATTTCGTAGCCGCAGTTGATCGCACATCGGATGGCGCTTCGATTATTGTGAAATCTGGAAAGCTGATTCCTTATTTTCATCAGCTGTATGTTCGCTCCAAAAACAAAATAGTCAGAAGGCTAGGAGACCTATATTGTTACTCATCACTCTCTCGACGAATTGAGAAGATATCTGTGATTGCTTGTTTGTGTATGTTTGTATGTATGGGTGTGCATAAGACATGCGGGAAAATAAAAGACGATGGGCTAACAAACTAGAATCGGTGCAATTATGCAGAACATACATTCATTAATTTATCTTAAATATTTTTTTTATCATGTATTTTTTATTTTCGGGAAATCCCGGGATTTGCATGAAAAATCCCGGGATCCGGGATGCATTACATCCCGGGATATCCCGGGATTTTAGTCCCGGGATTTCCCGAACAAGACCCTCTAGTTTGGACCATTGAATATTATTTCAAGGATTCTATTGATAATTCTTTAGAAAATTCCTTCATAAATTCGTTTAGAAATTCTTGTCCCAAATCAATTCAGCTTGTTCTTCGGAAATTCCTCCCGAAATACATTTGGAAACTCCTCCAGGAAATTTCTAAAATTTCTCTAGAAAATACTCCAGATATTTTTTGTGAACTCCTTCAGGAATCACTCTTCAAAGGGGTTCGGACAAATACAAAAAATAGTCATAGTTCCCCCTATAGGGGGAATGCATTGACTATTTTTTGTATTTGTCCGAACCCCTTTGAAGAGTGAAATATTTGTATAGTATTTTTTTACAACTTACTTAGTACAATAGAAGGTTATAGTGGTGAATGATTGAATGAATGATAAAAAAAAATCAAAATCGACCACATGAATGACTGTAGATCGCTTGATAAGTCCTGGTGAAAAAGCTATCGAAATAGGTCGACACTTGGTCAACTCACGTAATCATCGTTATTCTGTATAAAGCTGCTGTCAATAAACATAATATCAACCTTTATCTGACACTCAACGACTTGATTGACGAACTATCAACCTATATCAAATCGTTCAAAAAACATGCAGGCCCCAGGTTGTTGAAATATCTTGAACCTGGAACTGGAAAAAGTTTTCAGTTCTTTGACAACCCCGTGCGCGGTTGTTGTTATATTCATCAGTACCTTCATCTCGTTCTGGAAGTCAGCTGATCGTGCATATCCAGAAGCCTATGAAGAATCCATCATCTTCCAAAAACAATCGGCTCATTAGCCCTCTCCTAGGGTATCCGAACATTTTGAAAAAAGTGATAGCGAAAGATCCCCCAGCGCCGGACACCTCCCAATACCGGACAGATCTAAAATCGGCATCAGCAGAGTTCCCTCCATCATCTTATGTATACAAATAAAAGCTATTGGAAAGTCCTACGTGAAGCAAATAAAAAATATAACTATTCGAAATTACGTCTTTATTCGTGTAATAGGAACTTGGTCATATTTGAACATGATGCAATAGTGTCCGGCACTCGGAGACACTTTTCTGAACCGTAAAAATGTTCAATAAAGTTCATAATCAAATTACATCGTCCAAAAACGTGCTCAAATGATCAAAACTAGTTTGTATGAATCATCAATGTTCATATTTGATTTATATGGTATACAAATCATAATCCAGATAATTAGAGAGTTGTTTGTTAAATGGCTTATGTGTCCGGCACTGGGGGATCTCCCCCGTATATCCACAATCTATCTAACTGACCCATTCCTTTTGGTCTATTCGGCAAAATAAATAATTGTTCTATATTTCTATACATGCTATTGGAGATTCGTTGCAAAACTGCAAAAATTGTCTAACCATCAGTATATGCAACAAAACCGCGTGAATATAGATAACGAAATCGATCCAAACGTCTCGTTCAATCATCATAAGATTTTCCAAACAAAGCTTTCGCACTACGGGTTTCCCATGCTAATTGAATCGAGTACCCTTTTCTTATCATCAATTGCATATAAATACCCATGTCGGTCAACCATTGAAATCAGTATCTTCCATTCGACATCCAATATTCATCTTCTAGTCATCAGGGGTACAATTCAATATGAAAGTTCTACTTCTCCTCTGCCTGGTTATGACCAGCGCGCTGGTTCTAGCCAAACCCCTCGACACATCCGAATTGGTACGGTCAAGTGCTGAAGTGGATGCCCAAGCAATAGTGGCCGAATCAGATTTGGCAAAGGTAGCAGACGAAGACACGGAAGATAATGAAGTGCTTAACGATCGTGAAGTGGCGGCAGCTGATGATGATGACGAGGATGATGACGAAGATGACAGTGAAGACGAAGAATCGGAAGGTTCCGATGAAGAAGGAGAATCGGAGGGTTCCGATGAAGATGACGACGAGGAAGGTTCTGATGAAGAAAGTTCAGAGGTGACATTTTAATATTTTTATTGATTTCAATGAGTAAATGTGAATTTGCTTTGTAGAGTTCTGAAAGCAAGCCCGAAGACCTTCCATCACCGCCAGAAGGTCCACTGCCGCCTCAAGGAGAACAGGGCCCACCTCAAGGGCCACAGAATAAACCTCAAGGACCACAAAATCCAGGACAGGGACCTCAAGGACCACAAAAACCAGGACAATGGCCTCAACTGCCTTCTCAGGGACAGCAAAACCCAGGGCAAAAACCACAGGGACCGCAAAACCAAGTACCGCAGAAACCAGGACAAGGACCTCAAAACCAAGGACAGCAGAAACCAGGACAATGGCCTCAAAACCAAGGACAGCAGAAACCGGGACAAGGACCGCAGAATCAAGGACCGCAAAAACCAGGACAAGGACCTCAAAACCAAGGACAGCAGAAACCGGGACAAGGACCTCAAAACCAAGGCCAGCAGAAACCGGGACAAGGACCGCAGAATCAAGGACAACAGAAACCAGGGCAAGGGCCTCAGAATCAAGGACAACAGAAACCAGGACAAGGACCACAGGGATCCCAGAGCCAAGGACAAGGATCGCAGACACAGCAGAAACCTGGACAGGGGCCGCAAGGACAGCAAAATCCAGGAAAAGTAGAGGAAAGCCTATTACAGCACGGTGATCCTGCACGTGTGGTCAATATCAATATAAACATTGGACAATAAGGTTTGTGGCGCAACCAACCGTAATTGATCTACCATCGATAGCGAGATAATAAAACGTTTCTGTTAGAAAAATAAATTTGAAAAAACTTGCTGCTTGAAACATGTGTCTTCCAATTGGAAAGAAACCTTGATGAAATACTGTAGCGTGCTGCTACAACCCTATTTGTATAAATCATATCGATTGAAGCAAAGCTTTAAGGTGACACGGGAAGCACAAACCATCATCAAATCGTCATCATTTCATCATTGAATGCTTAATTTTTTTCTACAACAAATATGATTTTGAAAAAGTATCACCGGTGCGTGCTTACTCGCAATCTACATGCTGATACATTTACAGTTACATCCAACAACTGAAAACCGAAATACGCCGCTCCAAAGTTGCGAGGTGATAATGCTAGAAAGAGACGAAAGATAGGGGAAATAACACGGTGTTTAGTGCCTCCCCGAGTCACCTTAAGATGATTATAGAATGAAGCCCATGGTGAATTTCAAATTCACCACACGTTTATTTACATACATTTCCAAAAGCCCAAATCTGGCGTAATAGTTTTCGTACAGTGCCAAAACTCAAATGATTATTGATCAGCATAACTAAGCAAACGATCTACCATTATTTCAGCCCCATACGCGTTATGGTTCTTTCATCTCGTGCACTTGAAAAACATATTGGAAATGCACGTGGTTTACAAAATGGCTGATTTCTGGCTTTATTGTATAATCACCTTAAAAGAAACAACATCTCCAATAGTGCAAGGCAGCAGGAACTATGCCCAAGGGCTCTGACAATTCCTTCCTCATCCACTGCGAGTTGTGGGACCTGCCCGCTTAAATCTCACTAGCTCAAAATGGAGTATCCTTCTCCACTGGACTCGATCCTGAACCAATCATAGTCATGTTTCATAGCCGTATAAAGTCCTATTCATAGCTGCAATACGCATTTTTACTTCGCGGCTTATATCATTATCGCACGTCACTAGAGTTCCAATGTACACACATTTTTCTACTACTTCCATTTTTTTTATCATCTACCACCACTTCACGTTGATTGCCAGCGGCCATGGACTTCGTTTTGCTGGTATTGATTGTGAGTCCAATCAATCAACCAATATCTTCCTCTTAAAAGGCACAAGAGCATCTTCCGTGGCACGGCGATCAATCCTGATAATATGTATATCGTCAGTCAGGTCAGGAGCTTATGCGATCTTGTGATAATGGTATCGCTTCTTTGCACACCAGCGATCCTAATCACTCCCTCGAGCACTATATTGAACAGTAAATTCGAGAGTGCTTCAATCCATCTAAGGTTTCAAATAGAGTTTCTATCCCGGGACAAAAAAATCCCGGGATTTAGGAAAATTCGGGATTTCTCGATTCCCGGGATATCATTTTTAAAATCCCTGTTTTATTTCCGGTTCGCAAACAGTGTAATTTTTCTTCTTACAAAAGTTATTTGTGTTGAACGCGAAACCCATCTTAGGTGATAAACTCATATCACATTTTTATATGTACCTCCCATCAGACATGATTTTTTTCAAGTTCGTTTATTTGGTAGGCTCAGGCATGTAAACGGAGCCAAGGTTCTTTGTGATGCACAATCGATATCATCTTATTATTAGTAAGAGAGGAACAGACATGAAAATGTCGGAGATAGCTAATAGAGCACCTTCACAAAAAATATTAGATTCCTCTATACCACTCAATGGAGGGCTACTGACTGATACTTTTTCCAGCAGCTACAGTTCTCTATTAATTGAACGATAAGTATCTACAGTACGCGCTGGGATATGGATACTCTGAAGTAGGGCGTAACGGTGTAAATCCGGTCATATCGCCAGGCTCGGTACAAAACTGAAGCTGACAATATGACGTCCCTAACCCCGAATCCCAAGATGTCAGGCGACCCGTGCCAAGAGGATGAATAGCCTGGGGGTGAAACAATTAGCCAGGCAATTAACAGAGCCTGTAATGCTTGGTAGACACCTTTTCGTGCTGTATTACGGAGAAAGATCTACAACACTGTGCTCTAGTTCTTACCTGGGTGGTGCGAATAGAATCGATTTGGTTGTCAAACTGAAGCCAAACTTTTCTATTGTGCCGGAGCCAAACATTGAAGATTGTGGTTATGTTCGTTTCAGATCCTATATTGAGAAGTATTGTTATTATTTGTGAAAAAAATAAAAATAAATTTAACAACTTCTTTGTAACAAATATTTTCACATTATATTTCGAGTTGAATATTAGTAGGAATGCAATTAAATAGCACTCGTTACGAAATTTTCCGAAATTCAACAGCTGATTGGAGCAGGAATGTATAATCATCGTAAAGTCATGTAGAGTCTCGCGCATTTGTGCGCCTTCATGCAGCATGGAAAGAGAAATTCGAAGAGCGGGAAATGTTTGACAGCCAAGAAACTGCAAAATAATTTTGCTTATGGGATTGATTTCAAAATATCCCTCTCCTCGCTTGAGAGCAGAAAAGCGGCTCTATCCGCAGCACCCAGGTTCTTACTATTCTTGTAATACTTATGAGTGATGGTCGGAAGAGTATGGAACGACTATAATTTGCTTTTAGATGACCCACCTTTTGCTCCTTTTGGATGGAGTCAATGGAGTAAATTTTAAAAGCGTAACTCAATCTTAGGTTGGTGATGAATCTTCAAGCTCCAGAGCGCTGATTAATTAGGAAAGAAGCGGATACAAATTTGGTGGATCTGCTGAACCCTCTGACTGATTAGAGCTCTGTGTAAAGGTGAGATTCAGAAATGCCAAACGCAATGAAATCAGATCTCTGTACAAAAACGAATTCGGAAGTCATAAGAAGAAGAAAAATTATGTTTGAACTACAGTACCGATGCATGGTCAAAATCAGTATTATCTCACTTATTGTTGAGCCGAAACTGATTGAGGGGCGCGCCTTTGAGAGATGATATAAGCCATTTCTCGAAGGGTATAAATAGCGGTAACTTAATCTAAAGAGACCTTACATTAAGTTTGAGAAATATCTGAATAAAAAACCACTTCTTCATTTCTTCTTAATAGAAATGGAGCAGAAATACATGCACTAAACAAATGACACGGGTAAACTACAAAAGTTCAATGAAATGGACAAAAAAAAACAAATTTAAAAAAAAATTTACGGTACAAGATCAGCTACATCTATTTGGCGCCTGCTTCCTACCCATCTCCCGTCTACAGCGAGGTTGTGTACACTAGCTGATATTTGCCTTGCTAATCTCCTCGCGCAGCCCAACATTGAGTCAGTCTTCCTGAGCTTCTTGCCTCCAAAACAATTCTTGATCCAATTCATGTCCTTCCAATCGACGTACGTACAACACACTTTCCAGCACATGCGCAAGTACAAGTGGTCTGACCCCGATACTTGCCTACTTTTTTGGTGTCTCGCTTCGATCAAAATCAACTCTGTTCAACAGGCTGCAATCAATTTGTTCAATTCTCGGCTTCTGTCCAAATTGTATACCAACTTTAATCGCGAAATATATTAACCCCATTATCGTTAAATTATCGAGTTAACTTACGTTAAATTATCAAACTCCGATAATAATTGAGTTGATTCATCTTTATCGCAGCAAGCGATTACGTTGAACACAATTAACTTTATCGGCGATAACGATAAATTAACGATTAACATCAAGATTAGGAAGCGATCTGTTCAAGATTAGGAAGAGCTGCAGTTCTTGGCAAAAGTATCAATTAGTAGCCTGTCATGGGTTGGAGGATACTCAAGTATTGTGTTTTCTTTGTGTTCCCATATATCCAATAGGTTATGGGCCCAGTACGATTCTACTGCGCATCTTCCTTCTTTCGTCACTAGGGTATTGAATGCAATCCCAGCAACTATCTAAACCCAATGCATATTCAAAACAATGCAAACAGTCAAGCCGACTTCAACCGCCAGCGAACCCTTCTTCTCGGACTCGGCGATCATATAGTTGTAGTAGTAGTAGTTGAAGTAGTTTTTTTTTCGAAAGAGTCAATTCAAATTAGAATTGAATTGAGTTTCAATTTGAAATCTGTATTATCTGACCTTTCTAAAATATGAACTTTACCCCTGAACATTGAATAAAATCGTTTTTAAATCAAAAAATTAGTTTTCTAAGGAAACATCGAGATCCCGGGATTTCCCGGGATATACGAACAAGTTCATCCCGAATCCCAGGACAACGAAAATGGCGAAAATGGGGAAATGGAAACTCTAGTTTCAAATGATGTCAAAATGTCATCCGCAAGCCTTACACTTGATTTCGTTACACTAATCAGCCGTATTAATTTCGCCAGAAAACCATGTTCTAGCTCAATTTGTCATTATTCATAATTTCGTTCACTGAATCGGACGTTGCTTTGGAATCAATAAACACGTGTCTGCAAGTTGTACCCCCGGAATTTATCAAGGATTTGTCTCAGGGTAAACATTTGATCCGTCGTTGATCGGCCCTCACGAAAACCTGCCTGGTATTCGCCGACGAAGGACTATTCAAGCGAGCTCAATCTGTTGAACATAATCTTCTTCTTCTTCTTCTTCTTCTTCTTCTTCTTCTTCTTCTTCTTCTTCTTCTTCTTCTTCTTCTTCTTCTTCTTCTTCTTCTTCTTGGCATTACATCCCCCACTGGGACATTGCTGCCTCGCAGCTTAGTGTTCATTCAGCACTTCCACAACCACAGTTATTAACTGCGAGGTTTATAAGTCTGGTTACCATTTTTGCATTCGTATATCATGAGGCTAACACGATGATACTTTTATGCCCAGGGGAATCGAGACAATTTCAACCTCAGCATGGTCTTGCTTTGTAGCCGCGCATCTTACCGCTAGGAGAGAGTTGAACAGAATACGGGACATAATTTTGAACGCCACATTAGCGCACTCCAATCTGTGCCTTTTCTTAAAGAGTGGACAAATGAGGCCTGCAAGAGAAACGGCGTCAGATGGAAAGATTTTGACGAGAAACAACTGCAGCAAGCACGAGAGCTGAAAAAGCAGTAATTGCGGGAAGAATATGAAATGTTGGAGTAAGAGTCGAAGAAGCAGATTTTTAAAACCGGCGCATGACGTTGTACGAGGAGTTCCAGGAAACAAAACCCTGATTAATCCACCTAGCGGTAATGGTGCCTTTCTCGTGCATTATAAAAATAGTATTTTGGCCATTACTCTTGAGCCCATAGTCCGATCTGCCCAATTTTCAATAGGAAGCAATGGTAGAGTATCTTGCGTCGAATGCAATTTGTTGCGAGTAAATCGACTAAGAATATGTGCCTGAAAAATGAGTGACATTTTTTTACTCAATTTTTCTAAAAAAAGTGGTATTTTGGCCATAACTTCCGAGCCCATAGTCCGATCTGACCAATTTTCAATAGGAAACAATGGCAGAGTATCCTGCGTCGAATGCAACTTGTTGCGAGTAAATCAGTTAAGGTTAAGTGCATGAAAAATGAGCGACATTTTTTTCTGTAATAAAAGTGATATTTTGGCCATAGCTTCCGAGCCCATAGTCCGATCTGACCAATTTTAAATAGGAAATAATGGCAGAGTGTCCTGCGTCGAATGCAACTTGTTGCGAGTAAATCGGTTAAGGATAAGTACCTGAAAAATGAGTGACATTTTTTTTGGGTGTGTGCGCACAGACACACACACATACACACACATACACACAGACATCACCTCAATTCGTAGAGCTGAGTCGATCGGTATATAACACTATGGGTCTCCGGGCCTTCTATAAAAAGTTTGTTTTTGGAGCGATCATATAGCCTTTAGCGTATACTTAGTATACGAGAAAGGCAAAAATGGTATAATTTTCGATCCTATAGTCCGATATGGCCAATTTTCAATAGGAAACAACGGGACAGGATTCTACGTCGAATGCAACTTGTTGTGAGCAAATCGGTTGAGGATAAGTGCCCGAAAAATGAGTGACATTTTTTACGCGATTTTTTCGTATGAATTTGTATTTTGGCCATAACTTCTGATCCCATAGTCCGATCTGACCAATTTCAAATAGGAAACAATGGAACAGGATTCTGCGTCGAATGCAACTTGTTGCGAGCAAATCGGTTGAGGATAAGTGCCCGAAAAATGAGTGACATTTTTTACGCGATTTTTTCGTATGAATTTGTATTTTAGCCATAACTTTCGATCCCATAGTCCGATCTGGCCAATTTCAAATAGGAAACAATGGGACAGGATTCTGCGTCGAATGCAACTTATTATTATTTATTTATTCAGACTAAGGCCGAAGTGGCCTGTGCGGTATATAAGAGTCTTCTCCATTCGGCTCGGTCCATGGCTACACGTCGCCAACCACGCAGTCTACGGAGGGTCCGCAAGTCATCTTCCACCTGATCGATCCACCTTGCCCGCTGCGCACCTCGCCTTCTTGTGCCCGTCGGATCGTTGTCGAGAACCATTTTCACCGGGTTACTGTCCGACATTCTGGCTACGTGCCCGGCCCATCGCAGTCGTCCGATTTTCGCGGTGTGAACGATGGATGGTTCTCCCAACAGCTGATGCAATTCGTGGTTCATTCGCCTCCTCCACGTACCGTCCGCCATCTGCAACCCACCATAGATGGTACGCAGCACTTTCCTTTCGTAAACTCCAAGTGCGCGTTGGTCCTCCACGAGCATCGTCCAGGTCTCGTGTCCGTAGAGGACTACCGGTCTAATTAGCGTTTTGTAAATTGTCAGTTTGGTACGGCGGCGAACTCTATTCGATCGGAGCGTCTTGCGGAGTACTTTACGTACGATTTCCAGCCACTATGCGTCTCCGAATTTCTCTGCTGGTGTCATTTTCGGCAGTCACCAGTGAGCCCAAGTACACAAATTCTTCTACCACCTCGATTTCGTCACCACCGATGCAAACTGGCGGTGGGTGGCTCACATTGTCTTCTCTTGAACCTCTTCCTATCATGTACTTCGTCTTCGACGTGTTGATGACTAGTCCGATCCGCTTAGCTTCCCTCTTCAGTCTGATGTAGGCTTCCTCCATCTTCTCAAAGTTACGTGCCATAATATCTATGTCGTCGGCGAAACCAAATAGCTGGACGGACTTATTGAAAATTGTACCACTCGTGTTAATCCCTGCTCTTCGTATTACACCTTCCAAAGCGATGTTGAATAGCAAACACGAAAGACCATCACCTTGCCGTAACCCTCTGCGGGTTTCGAAGGGACTCAAGAATGCCCCTGAAACTCGAACTACGCACATCACCCGATCCATCGTCGCTTTGATCAACCGTGTCAGTTTATCCGGAAAACCGTGTTCGTGCATTAGCTGCCATAGATGGTCCCGATCGATTGTATCATATGCGGCTTTGAAGGCGATGAATAGATGATGTGTGGGCACGTTGTATTCGCGGCATTTCTGCAGTACTTGGCGAATGGCGAACACCTGGTCCGTGGTGGAGCGTTCGGCCATAAAACCCGTCTGATACTGCCCCACGAACTCCCTTGCAGTTGGTGCTAGTCGACGGCATAAAATTTGGGAGAGTACCTTGTAGGCGGCGTTCAGCAATGTGATTGCGCGGTAGTTGCTACAATCCAGCTTATCGCCCTTTTTGTAGATGGGACACACGACACCTTCCATCCACTCCTGCGGCAAAACTTCCTCCTCCCAAATATTGGTAATGACCCAGTGCAGCGCTCTAGCCAGTGCCTCACCACCGTGTTTAAATAGCTCTCCTGGTAGTTGGTCAACCCCAGGGCTTTCTTGTTCTTCAGCCGGCCAATCTCCTCCTGGATTTCCTGGAGATCCGGAGCCATCAAAATTATGTCCTGCGCGCGTTCTCCCAGGTCCATCACCATACCGCCATCTTCGTCTGCCACATCGCCATTCAGGTGTTCTTCGTAGTGCTGCCGCCACCTTTGGATCACCTCACGCTCGTTCGTAAGAAGGTTCCCGTTTATGTCCTTACACATATCAGGCTGTGGCATGTGGCCCTTACGTGAACGGTTTAACTTCTCATAGAACTTTCGTGTGTTATTAGCGCGGTACAGTTGCTCCGTTTCTTCACGGTCTCGATCTTCCTGCTGGCGCTTTTTCCTCCGGAAAATCGAGTTTTGTCTGTTCCGCGCCTGTTTATATCGTGCCTCGTTCGCCCTCGTGCGGTGTTGCAGCAATCTCGCCCATGCTGCATTCTTCTCTTCCACTAACTGCTCACATTCGCCGTCATACCAGTCGTTTCTCTGATCCGGGGCACCGTGCCAAGTGCAGCGGTTGCGGTGCTACCAATGGCGGATCGAATATCTCTCCAGCCATCTTCAAGAGACGCTGCGCCTAGCTGCTCTTCCGTTGGGAGTGCCACTTCCAGCTGCTGCGCGTATTCTTGGGCTAGTCTACCGTCTCGTAGCCGCCCGATATTAAGCCGCGGCGTCCGACTTCGACGCGTGTTGTACACCGTCGAGAGTTTTGAGCGCAGGCATACTGCAACGAGGTAGTGGTCGGATTCAATATTCGCACTGCGGTAAGTGCGGACGTTCGTGATGTCGGAGAAGAATTTACCGTCGATTAGAACGTGGTCGATTTGGTTTTCCGTTTCTTGGTTAGGTGATTTCCATGTGGCCTTGTGGATATTTTTGCGGGGAAAGAAGGTGCTTCGGACTACCATTCCGCGGAAGGCTGCGAAGTTTATGCATCGTTGGCCGTTGTCATTCGATACGGTGTGCAGACTATCCGGTCCGATGACCGGTCTATACATTTCCTCCCTTCCTACCTGTGCGTTCATGTCACCGATGACGATTTTAACGTCCCGCAGTGGGCATCCATCGTATGTCTGCTCCAGCTGTGCGTAGAACGCTTCTTTCTCGTCGTCGGGTCTCCCTTCGTGTGGGCAGTGCACGTTGATGATGCTATAGTTGAAGAAACGGCCTCTAATCCTCAGCTTGCACATCCTTGCGTTGATTGGCTGCCACCCAATCACGCGTTGGCGCATCTTACCCAGCACTATGAAGCCGGTTCCCAGCTCGTTGGTGGTGCCACAGCTTTGGTAGAAGGTAGCCGCTCGATGCCCGCTTTTCCACACTTTCTGTCCTGTCCAGCAAATCTCCTGCAGCGCCACGACGTCGAAGTTGCGGGGATGTAATTCATCGTAGATCATCCTGTCGCAACCTGCGAAACCTAGCGACTTGCAATTCCATGTTCCAAGCTTCCAATCGTGATCCTGTATTCGTCGCCTAGGTCTTTGCCGATTATATCGAGTCGCATTATCTCTTATATTGTTCGTAATTATTGGTTTTCCAGGCGGCTTATTGGGCCTGCGCAAACCTCCTGTCTCGTCGGAGGGCCGTCGTGTCAGGGCTGTTTAGCGTCCCACCTAACACCAGGACTTGGGCTTGCGGATACATGCAGCTTTTTATAGAGGTTTAACAGGGCCCACTGTCAAACCCCACCACATCCTAGGCAAGCCCCACAACTCGCAGATGGCCTGGGGAGGGATCGTCAAGCGCTTGGACATAGTCCTTGCTGCCCCTAGATTGCCCTGAGCTTGACGACCGACTGGCAAATAGCTTACACAACCTCACTTGATCAGTACAGTTGCTGATGAAGAATGTGTATAGCTGCCAGACATTCTAAATACTCACGCTCCTCTAATGTGGACGTGTACTATACACATGTGGAAGTATTGGCTTGAGAAATGGATTGCGAGTGATTTGACTATGCGTCCAATTTGGGAATCTCGAGCTCGTTCAGTAGCCTCTAGGTTGCGAAGGCCGACGGAGGTCCTTCGTAGCTTAGTTGGATAAAGCACCAGTCTAGCGTACTGTAGGGTCATGGGTTCGAGTCCCATCGAAGGGAAAGTGGTTACCTCCAATACATTTTCCAAATCAATATCTTCCACATAACGTACATATTCACATATGAGTTTTCATAACATTGTAAATTAACGTCCAAGTCGGGTGGTTTAATCCCCGGAAATAGGCAATTACCTTTGATTGAACTACGCTATAAATGTTTTGGCCTTTTTGGACGAAGGGTCATCATGTACGCTTGTGAAGGAGTTTGTGGTTAACGAACTTAATGTGGAAGGAATTCGCTAGCCGTTAGAAGAAACTTGGACGGGCAACGTGAAGCGCTTCGAAAGTCAATCGCGAAGGGTGGATGTTAAGGTTTCGGTATGAGGATCGCCCAAGATGCTGCCGTTAAAGGATGCGCGTACGGTAGCAATGCTGAAGTGGATCAATACATTGATTCAAAGGATCTGCCGGTAACTAGCTATGCTGCGGAGGAACCTTGTATCATAATAGGGTTGGACAATCTTTGTATATTTGCTCCTATGGAGCAAAAGGTGATCCTGACCAACCGATTCCCGTTAGATCAAACTTGGATGGATCATCTACGGCCCAACAAATGCTACTCTTGGTGCAGCGGAAAGCTACGCTTATGTGCATTCTGTTGAACCGACAAATAATGAAGAACTTTTTTTTAATGCTACGAACGCATTATTTACTCGAGGACACCGGTACTTCTAACATGACAGTGCCAGAATCTGCTGAAAACGTACGTACTATTCTTCAAGTAATAACAACACGGATAGGCGATTCGAGACGGTTTGCTCTGGCGTGAAGACGAAAGACGTTTCCCAGACAGTTACCCGATGGTGATTCGTCAAATGAAGGTGCTTGAGCGAAAACTTGAAAATAATCCAGAACTCAAACACAACCATTCATCAACCAATAGTCAACTTCCTTGCTAATACGCTCATAAAGCTACATACAGTCACTCTCAAAATTGAGCGTACAGCAAGGATTAGATGAATATATTCGAAAATTCCAAAGGAAGTTTAATTGTTGGCTCGGTTGTTTTTAATGCATTTCAATATTCATCCCTTCCTTCAATGTGTGCGCACATAAAATGGTTGAAATTTTTTCTCTAAAGTTCATTTATTTGAAAATATACTCAAAATACGCCTATTAGATGTGACAAAATTGAGCGTACAGCGAATGTTTTTCTATAAAATTTCTTATTATAAAAGCGATTAATGTCATTTAATGTTATTTTTCCATGATTATATTTATAATAATAAATATCCGCTACTTAAGCATTCAATGTTTTTGAATTAAACCATATTTTGGTCAAAATGGCGAACAATTAAGATGAATAAACAATGCTATTTAACAATTCAATGCTGCTGGGCAAAATAGATGCTTTAAGATATGGATTTCACCGGCATCGTGTCTTATATATGATAGATAATCGAAATCGAGCGAGACATATGATAAATTTAGGAAAAATCAGTCGGTAAATGATGAAAACAGATGTAAACATACAGAGAAAACGACAAATTTTGGGAATGGCATATTTCAAATTAAGTATAACTTTATTTAAAAGTCGATGTATAGGTAGCTTATAAGCCCAGGACACTCATTAATGATAATATTAATAAAAGAGCAGCACACGGATACATTATAAGATGTCATTTTATATTTGAAGACTCAGTAACCGTAGGGACAAATTTGGTTGAAACATTTAAATTCACCAAGATATCATTAAATAAACTGCCGAACTCTTAAAAAAGTTTATTTTTACTCGCCACATGGAAATCATCCAATTGCATCCCTTATGGTAACAGATCGTGGAGTTTAATCCAAAATTAATTATGAAATTACGATTTTAAGCTATATTTTCAATATTCAATCAGAAGTGCTCTACGGGGTTGAAAAGCTGATTTTATGTTCGGTACCTTAACATGCACCTTGTACTTTTAGAATTCGACTGTCAATGATTGGATTCAATAATACTACTCTTAATGATAGACCTGAGACAATAATCGAGCTTTAAAACAAATTTAAGTTAAAGACATACTAAATTTGAAATATGTCATTCATAACATTTGTCGTTTTCTCTGTATGTTTACATCTGTTTTCATCATTTACCGACTGAATTTTCCCAAAATAAACGTATGTCTTGCTCGATTTCGATTTTCTATCATATATAAGATACGATGCCGGTGAAACATACAAATTAAAGCAGAAAAATATATTATGCTTTTAGTGGAATGTATTAAACCGTCTAAGACGAATTAAGTACTGTCCATTTAATTCCACCAGTTAATTTTCGTTATCTTTGCAGATACGTATTTCGACCACAACTGTGTGGTCGTCTTCAGTGTCTTGTACTTGTTTCGACTTAAGTCGAGTCAAGTACAAGACAATGAAGACGACCACACAGTTGTGGTCGAAATACGTATCTGCAAAGATAACGAAAATTAACTGGTGGAATTAAATGGACAGTACGAAATTAAAGCAACTATTTTGCCCAGCAGCATTGAATTGTTAAATAGCAATGTTCTTACCTCTCACTTGTTCGCCATGTTGACCAAAACATGGTTTAATTTCAAAACATTGAATGTTTAAGTAGCGGATGTTTATTATTATAATTTTTTTTTTTTAATTTCATTTATTTAAAGGCTCAAGTGCCAGTAGGCATGACGGAGCCGCTTTTCTTTTGAAATAGTTTTACAATTTCATGAACTTCGTCTTAGTTCTAGTGGTTAGTTCTTGGGGAGCCGAAAAACTCGCGGCTTGGCCGAGGTTAAAAAAAAATAAGAAAAAAAAAGAGGATGGGATAGGGCCTAGGGAGTGTTGTTTTTAAACAGCGTTGTTGTAAGGTTTTCATGGCTGATTAACGTAGCGTGGACTTTGGACGAACTGTAAAGATACAAAAATACGTATTTTCCGAGCGGAGGGGGAAGGGAAGCAAAGTAGACTTTTCCTAACAGATAACAGAGAGATTAGACGAAGACATTGATACGTTTTAAGAACTTGTGTACAAGAATCATGTAGTCCAAGTCAAAGTTACGCAGTACGTCTCTAATGTTTTCCTTGTCTGATTCCCCTTGGGCCCGGAGGGATGAACATAAATCGGACCTGGCAACTCCTTATTCGGGACATTCCCAGACAACGTGGTTGATGTCTTGATAACCTGCACCGCATCTACAGCGATTGCTGTCTGCCAGTCCTATTCGATAGGAATGCGCGTTTAGTGAATAGTGATTGGACATTAGCCGACACATTACCTTGATAAAGTCTCGGCTAAGGTCCAACCCTTTGAACCAAGGTTTCTTCGATACCTGTGGAAGTATGGAATGTAACCATCTCCCCAAATCTCCTTCATCCCACTTACGTTTCCAACTGAGCAAGACCTGCTGACGGACAACTGTAAAAAACTCGTTGAAGGCGATCTGACGCTCATAAATATCGCCTTCCATAGCGCCCACCCTGGCAAGTGAGTCCGCTCTCTCATTACCCGGAATTGAGCAATGTGAAGGGACCCATACCAGGGTGATAGTGTATAAGCGATTCGATAGAGCATTCAATATGGTTCGTATTTCCCTAATGAAATATGGCGAGTGCTATACCGGCCTCATTGAACGAATAGCCTCTATTGAGCTGAGACTATCCGTAAAAATGAAGTATTTATCAGAGGGAAGAGAGGCGATTCGCTCTAATGCATAGTGTATAGCCGCTAGTTCTGCGACATATACTGAACAAGGATTACGAAGTTTATGAGCGGCGCTATGAAAATCGTTGAAGACACCGAAACCAGTGGATTCATTTGTTTTTGACCCGTCGGTGAAAAACTTTTTGTCGCAACTGATATGGCAGTACTTGCTTGCAAAAATTTGAGGTATACACTCCAATCGGAGATGATCTGGAATTCCATGGATTTCCTGTCTCATGGTAAGATCAAAAACTACAGTAGAACTGGAAGAGTCTAAGAAGCAACAACGACTGGGAATGTATGATGAAGAGGCAATTTCCAGGCTCATGTACCAGTAGTACAGTGTCATAAATTTTGTTTGGAAGTTTCGTTCAATTAGCTTCTCGAAATTTTCAATAACCAAAGGATTTAATTCCTCACAACGAGTGTGGAACCTTAACGACAATTCCGCGAAACGATCTGATAAAGGAAGTACCCCCGCAAGTACCCCTAAACTCATTGTACGAGTCGAGTTCATACAGCCTAACACGATACGAAGACAACGGTATTGAATCCATTGCAGCTTCAAAATGTGTGTTTTCGCGGCGGATTGAAAACAGAAACTACCGTATTCTATGACCGACAGAATCGATGTACGAAAAAGCTTTATCAGATCTTCCGGGTGGGCTCCCCACCATGTTCCGGTAATTGTACGTATGATGTTGATACGTTGTTGGCATTTCTGATACAGATGTCTAATGTGCTTTCCCCAGTTGCCTTTCGAGTCGAACCAGACCCTAAATATTTATGGGAAATGCCTTAAGCAATTTTCTTACCCCTTATGTGAAGCTCTAGTTCGGGTGGCTTATGCTTCCTAGAAAAGACAATCAGCTCAGTTTTCTCCGGAGAGAATTCGATACCCAGCTGAATAGCCCATGAAGACAAATTGTCTAAAGTATCTTGCAATGGTCCTTGCAGATCGTTCGCCCCTGTTCCTGTGAAGGATACAACGGCGTCATCCGCAAGCTGTCTTAACGAGCAATTTTCCATGTAACACTCACCGATGCCTCTAACGTAAAAATTATAAAGAAGGGGGCCCAAACATGAGCCCTGGGGGAGACCCATGTAACTAATTCTAGAAGTTGTTGAGTTTCCATGAGAAAAGCTCATATGTTTCTCACACAACAAGTTGTACAAATAGTTATTCAATATTGGTGAAAGCCCACACTCGTGGAGTTTGTCTGAAAGGACGTCGACGCAAACCGAGTCAAAAGCCCCCTTAATGTCCAAAAAAACTGAACCCATTTGTTCTTTGTGTGAGTAGGCCAGTTGGATTTCTGTAGAAAGCAGCGCAAGACAGTCGTTCGTTCCCTTGCCTCTGCGGAATCCGAATTGGGTATCTGATAAGTAGAAAGCCGTTCGATTCAACCCATCTGTCGAGCGGATAAGGAATCATCTTCTCAAACAGCTTCCGTGTACACGACAACATCACGATTGGACGGTACAAGTTATGATCCGATACAGGTTTCTCCGGCTTTTTAATGGCGATCACTGTTACCAGTCTCCATTCATCTGGAACAATGTTGTTCTCCAGGAGTTGATTATATTAGTTCAACAAGCGCCTCTTCGCGACGTCGGGGAGGTTTTTAAGCAGGTTGAACTTAATTCCATCCATTCCTGGGGCAGAATTGTTACAAGAAATGAGGGCAAGCGAGAACTCGATCGTCAAAAACGGGTTAATCATTTCACTTTGACCGACATTAGCGTTACGCACGATTATTTGACCTGAAACGGAATCCGGGCACACTTTTTTGGCGAAAGCGAAAATCCAGCTAGGAGAACTTTTCCTGTCGTTGTTAACCGGCGCCGCGTTTCGCATTCTCCTCCCGACAGTCCAAAGAGTTGACATCGACGTTTCCCGCGATAGCCCATTAACGAAATGCCGCCAGTAACCGCGTTTCTTGGCATTAACAAGACTCTTGAATTTACGTTCAAGAGAAATATATCGGTCGTAATTATCCCGTGTACCGCGCTTTCGATAGTCCTTGAACGCGTCGGATTTTTCTCGATAAACTCTAGTGCACTCGTTATCCCACCAAAGGGGAGTGGGAGGACGAAGACGCGCATTGAGTTCCGGTATAGGTCGACGCTGTGACTGAAGCGCGCTGTTGTGAATCAAACCGGCGAGAAATCGGTATTCTTCCAACGGAGGAAGTACGTTGACCAATTGTTCACCATCGATGATCGCCTCAGCATATTTTCCCCAGTCAATGTGTTTCGTGAGGTCATATGTATAGTCGATCTGATGATTCTTACGCGATCCATTGGTAATTGAAATTTCGATAGGCAGCTGATCACTGCCATGGGGATCCTGAATCACTTTCCACGTGCAATCCAATGTTAGTGAAATTGAACAGATTGAGAGGTCAATTCTACTTTCGAGTCCTGATGGTGCCACACGTGTTGCTTCTCCGTTATTCAAATATGTCATATTGAAGTAGTCACACATGTCATAAATCAAGGAAGAACGGTTGTCATCGGTAAGTTCCCCCCAGGCTGTACCGTGTGAGTTGAAATCTCCTAGAATCAACCGCGGCTCCGGCATAGCTGAGCAAATGGCCGTGAGATCTCTGTGTCGCACCGTCGCATTCGGCGGTATATACACAGAAGCTATGCTGAAGCTTTTTCCTCGTATGGTGACATGACATGCGACTACTTCAGTGCCTGGCATCGAGGGAAGATCTATTCTGTAAAAAGAGTGGAGCTTGTTGATCCCCAAGAGCACCCCTCCATATCCATCACCTCGATCTCGGCGAATAATGTTGAAATCGTGGAAAGAGGGATTTTTATCTGAAGTTAGCCATGTTTCACTGAGAGTAAATGCATCACAACCTGTGCTGTGAACTAAATATTTAAACGCTGCTAAATTTTTGATGATACTCCTACAATTCCACTGTAGAACTGTGATCACATCCCTGACCTCGTTGGTTGTATTAGCCATCGAAGGATATGATCGAGTCAAGAATAGGCCACTTTAAACTTAGTTGCTTCAAAAGGGTTTCATTAAAGAAATTATCATATTAATGATGTTTCTTGTTGATGGGGAAAGTTCAATATGTTGAAGATGAAATCCACAATCCCAGAAAGCGACATTTTGTTTGATGCTTCAGCTTGTTGTTGCTGAGGCTCGCATTGATCATATTGTTTTTTCCTGCTTTCTGGGCGAAAAAGTGAAACTGGGGTTTTAGATGTTCCAGGAAGTGACGGAAAATCATTAGCCACAAATTTGAACCCAGGAGGAGAAATTTTCTTGGGTTTTCCGCCACTTGCTAATTTTCCAGGGGAGGGTCGGAAAACCTGTTGTTCGACAGAGACATTTTGAGATACTTGTTGGCGCAGTAGCTTTGATCTCATACGCTTCCGCTTTGCTCCTGTTTCGACAACAGTGTACTCTTCACCGTCCCCAGAGTCAGAGGCTTGGTCATCTTGCGGAAGGAAGAGAAGATGTTATCATTGGCGATAGATTGGGTTGATGGTACAGCGGCTGGGGCGATCTTCTTTAGCATTTCTGCGTAAGTTCGCCTCGATCGCTGTTGGAGAGAGCGGATTTGATGTTTTCCCGCTCTATGTACCGCGGGCATGCAGAGATATTATGCGGAGAATCGCCACAGCAAGTGCATTTGGGTTCCTTGCTGCAGGGACCCTCGACATGTTGTTCGCCACATTTGTTGCAGCGTGGCTTATTACAGCAGTACGTTTCGGTGTGCCCAATTTGTTGGCACCTATTGCAGTGCATGACCGTCGGCACATAGAGACGGACAGGTAAACGAAGTTTTCCCATTAGTAAGAAGTCAGGCAGTGCTGATCCAGAAAAGGTCACTCGAAAAGAATCTGATGGTGTTTTCGTGCGATCTGCTGACACAAAGTTCATTTGCCTGACATCAAGGATCTGGACTGCTGGAACCGCTCGGTTTTTAAATCCACCAGTGCCAGCCTTGATGTCATCGCTTGTTAGAAACGGCTTAAAATGTAAACATGATATTCCATGCGAAAAAGCTCACAGGCAGCAATCATGTTTGCCTGTTCGCGATCACTTACAGTGATGCGAAGCTTATTGCGGCTCGGTGAGTTAACTTCCTCAATGCTCCGAAACGACTTTGCCAGATCTTTTTCGATTTGTAATTTATTTAGCGGTTTGCCTTTGGGCCGAAAGAAAACCAGAAAGGGACCCTTAGATCCGGGTGGATAAGCCAGGGTGGGGTAGCCAGAAGAAGGACCATGATGTTGGTATGCACCAACAGACTGAGTTGGGTTAGTATCCATTCGCTCTGAGGATTCTAACGTAGGAGTGGCAGATGACTTACTTTCCATTGGTGCCGTATTGATAGAATCTTTGGCCTCCGGCACAGTAAAAAGTGTTCCAATCAAATTTTCATATGACGGAGAAGGTATCTCGTCGTCGGAAATCTCAAATTCTGAGCCCCCGCCTTTATCATTAATTTCCATTCAGCTTGTGGATTCAGGACGGCAAACGATTAGAATCGTAGCGATATTATTTGAAAAATGCAACAGAGACAGAAACAAAAAAAAAAACAAAAAAAATATAGAAAACGAAAAAAAAAAATAATAATAAAAAAAATCAAAGACCAAATTAGCCTATTACTTGGTTTTACTTATATACTAAAAATGAAAAGCGTTTTATCAAATACTTAGTGAAAAAAAAAAACAAAAAAAAAAGATAATAAGAGAGGTGTGATAATGGGATGATGATTTTTAACTGGAGTGGAAATAATAACAGTGGAATGAAAAAAAAAAAAAATTACAAAACTAGCTGGACAAAGTGGGAATGAAAACTGTAGTGTTGAGAACCACCGCTAGCAATAAAGACCAACCTAGCTTCAGACAACAGCAGATATAGCGGAATAAAAAAACAAATTTATAGGTACCTAGCCGTGCAGCCTTCACTGCGTACCTTCTGTTGTGTGGATGCTGCTGTTTCTCAGTCCGTTTTATCCCACATCAACAGCTTCTGTACTGCGGCTGGCTGATCGCATTGGTTTCTGCTTGGTTATAGCTGCAGAGTGATGCGCTTGTGTAGGGGCCGGTCGACACGAGATGAATGTGGTGATTGGCTTCTCCCTACCGATGGATCCGATTTATAGATGGCGATCGGATTTTCTGGTCTTCGACACCAATGCCGGAGGTCTCGGCCAGGACACGATGCTTCCCCGGACCAGAAGAAGACGCTCTTGCCAACTTGGCAAAGAAAAACCGTGGGTAAAAACTCTTATTAGGAGAAAAACTCACGGAAAAAATTGCACGTCGCGAAAACAAACCGACTGCTTTGAGCGTACAACTGGGAATCTATTATTATAAATATAATCATGAAAAAACAATATTAAAATACATCAATCGTGTTTATAATAAGAAATTTTATAGAAAAAAATCAGTGTACGCTCAATTTTGTCACATCTAATAGGCGTATTTTGAAATTATTTTCAAATAAATGAACTTTAGAGAAAAAATTTCAACCATTTTATGTACGCATACATTAAAAGAAGGGATGAATATTGAAATGCATTAAAAACAACCGAGCCAACAATTAAATTTCCTTTGGAATTTTCGAATATATTCATCTAATCCTTGTGTACGCTCAATTTTGAGAGTGACTGTAGGAGGAATAAGCTAACACCAAGAAAAAAGAGACTTTCCGTTGAAGGTAGTGCCTAACCGTCGGAAACAAAACTGTTAAAGTTAATCCAAAAAACTGTTGACTATGCTAATGATACGTAGTAACGATACAGTTTTTCTATTGATCTTTAATAAACAAGTTGTTGTACAGAAAGGAAGTCGTTTTTCTCCTCTCCATAAAATCCCGAAATATAGGATAAAAAACAAAGTCATGTGTAATCAAACATGCATGTGGATAATTATTACGATAGTGCTCCACGCAATGAATGATGAAACATTGAGTCCTGTCTTTTACTTCAATTGAGACAAGAATACGTATACCGAGCGTGTTCTGAGTATTGTGCGGAACCCGAAAGAGGATGTTTTTCTATTTTCTATCGCCGGATCATATTGTAGAGACAGGATCGCCGTCTTCGACCAGAGGTCGCCCAGACTGAATACTTAACACCTAGCATTAGACAAGTTTGAGTTGTGCTATGGCGATGTTCGATCCAAAAGGCTTAATTTCTCCGTTAACTGTATTTGGACGCATGTTGATCCAAGATTTATGGAGAACCGCGGTGATGTTTTTGGGATGAAGAAATTGATGAAATACTGAATCATGGGAAATACAATTCAACACGTAAAATAACATCATCAATATCAATACTGAGCATATTTGTATTCTTTATAATTTTGAGCTTTCAAAAGTCAAATCGCTTCGCAACAATAACTGCCTTTTAGTGTAGGAAGTATTCAATGAAGTCAACGCGTTTATTATATTAAAATAGTTCATGGGAACGGTCTTTCAAATAAGTGACGATTTTCTAATAATTTCCATACATACTTCAAATGAGTGTAAATCAATTACATCCAAATTTTCTAAAAATGTAGAAGGTTAAAATGGCAAAAGCAATCGTTTGTGAAGCAAAAAAGTCCCAGGCAGCACTATCAGCAGTACACTTAAGTCAATCCTTGTCATTAGTCGTGGAAGCGTGAGATAAAACTTGTGAAACCCAGGGCTTTGTTGTGCGTTCCTCCCTCGATAACAACCCACCGTTTTTAATCTGCCACACAAAAACTGAAAATTTTGGCGCTTGGTGCGATTTAATAGAACCCCGGCCATTTAACAACAACATTTCGAATGAATCGTGTTTCAAAAGAAAATATTGCCACTTGAGATATTATCATCAATATTTGGATAAATCACACATGAGGGAAGACCAATGGTGAATACATTTGAAGTATCGAGATATCGAACCTCTTCATAAAAATTGTATATAAATTGCCGTTGACTCAAAAACAACGCCAGTTTATCGGGAAAAGTCCTTCACAGCAAATTGTTGCAATTGACACGATGAAAGTTATCTTGCTGTTGTGCCTGGTTTCAACCAGTGCTTTGGTCTTTGCCAAACCTCTGGATATTTCCAACTCTGGTGATTCAGTCGCTGATGCTGAAAATGAGCCAATTATAGCAGCCGATCAAGGACAAAGTGCGGAAGCCAATGAACATGAGCCATCAGATTCGGAGCCACCCAGTCCTTCAAAACCCGATCAAAACCAACAGCCAGCTCAAGAGGAAAATAGTCAACCACAAGATGTGGAGCCATCTCCATCTGCCGAACCGGACCGGGAGCAACAAGAGAAAAATGATGAAGCAGCGCAGCCTCCACGTCAACAACCTTGTGACCTATCACCGCCACAGGCCGACCAAGAGCAACCGTCAGCTGGCGATAGCAAAGGTAAGGAAAAACAACCGCCACATAATGGTGCTCAAGGGCATACCGAGGAACATGAGGGACCGAAGAAACCACACGAGGAGCGACAGGACGAAGACAGCTCACCCGAAGATTCTTGGGAAGCAGACGAGCTACCACCAGGACAGGGTGGACACAAAATTGTCAACGTCAATATCAACGTCAAACAGTGATGAACACAAATGATAATCATTCTTAGGAAATAAATTTATTTTTTCCGTCAAAACCAAGCCTCTATGTTCTATTCAGCTTGTGAAAAAAAACCTGATTAATCCATCTATTGCTATTACTTTAATTAAAATTCCAAATATATAATTTAACTAATTTCATCATTCAAAATGTTCGACAACATCACGCGAATGAGAATATTGTATATCATGCACCGTATGGACATTATTATCTAGATATTAAAAAAAGAAATAGCTAAAATATACTGAAAAGCCTGTTCGACGATCTGGGCCCTGTAGCATAATCGGACTAATAATATTAGTTACAAGTTACAAGTTACAAGTCCAAAAATTACAAGTACTTGTAATTTGTGTTGCATAAAAAAGAAATTCCTACTAATAATATTAGTACTTGTATTATTAGTAAGGCTGAAATTACAAGTCCGGCAGGTTCATTTATCTGTCAAAGTTCACTCGGGAGTTCACTGTCAATGCGGTTTGTTTATGTTTTTTTTTTGCGACTTTGTTTGAAAATACATTAAATATATTGTTTGCAATGTCTGCGAAAAAAAACGAATAAACGTGACGAACAAAGAAAATTAAAACTTTGTGTTCTCGATACCATCCGGGAACAAAAGGAAGTGTTATTCGGTGCATTTTCCGCAACATTGACAAAGGATATGCGTATTAAGGCATGGTCTGTAATTGGTGAGTATGCGAAGTCAATCGGAGCTCTTCCAAGCGGAAAAGATACGCTGTACATACGCGATGTATGGTGGCTAAATGTACGGAAAACCTCTATGGTAAAATTACTAACAATTGTAATCATATTGCAATATAATAAATATTATGTTCACATGTTCAGGAGAAACGTGATAATGCCAGAAAAACAGGGACAGGAGGTGGTTACGATGCAAAGACAAACGACGTCGATATGCTTGTATACGATATTCTTGGGAAAGAATCACCTGTTCTTGAAGGTTTGTCAGTTCCGGAGAGCATGGATGAGCTAGCTGAGAAGCAGTTTTACGAGCATAACGAACAGCCAAGTAGATCAACAATAAGCTCAGAGTCAGTAATTGCAACTGGTTCTGGAACAACAAGGAAGGATTCTATTACGCAACCAAGGTCAAAGAAAAGAAAAATAGGTAAATAAATATGATAGTTAATTGTAACTGAAAGCTATAAGGGAACATCCATGAATTACGTAACGCTAAGAGGGGGTGGGGGTTCAAAAAGTGTGACTCAAGGGGGAGAGAGGGTTGAAAATGGTCAATTTTTGCGTTACGTAATTAATGGGTTTTACCAAAGGCAAATGGACATTATCTTATTCCTTTTTGTTTTCTAGTTTTTATTATTGATTTCATTATAAATTATCTATAATTATTCATCAGTTTTTCAGAACATTCTGTTTCAAATGAAGCAGTAACAGAGAATGCTGATCTCACCCGTCGCAAGTTGCAACTGACAATAGAAGTCCTTGAGAAAGAACGTTAACTGAAATCGCTGGAGGTCGAAAAAATGGCAATGGAAAGTTATTTAATGAGTTTGAAAATCTACACCTTCGAGCTCAAGCATGGATTACCGGCATCAAAATTCACGGAGAACATTGTTAACGATAAATCAAATGCTCAAGTTTCCAATGAACAATCTCACATAGATTATATTATTTCAAATACTGAAGAGGATAATGTAAGTTTTGAAGAACTCAACGACAGCATTTAATATCTATCAAACATTTATATGATATTTTGCAAATTCACTAACAAAGTAAATAATAAATTCGTTTTTTTGCGTTTCTTCAAATAATTTAATCATTATCAATCCGAATAATAAGGGGACAATCATAAACGACGCAATTATATCTTGCATCTAAGTTGAGTAACCACGACTGGTGTGGTGCTGTTCATAAATTATGTAAGGCTGTGAAGTAGAGAAGGGCATTAGCGTTATGGAAATTACAAAATATGTTACAAAAAGCGGTAGGTGCGATCCAAAATAGCTAAATTAATTGTTACGTAATTTGAGAACGCCCCTGTATACATAAATACAAGACAAACGAATAATAGGTGACCATAGTGGGTAAACATCACATACGAGTGAAACTTGCGTAATCGCCACTGGTGTTAAATTGACACCTACGAATTAATGAATAAATTTCTAAAAATATGGCGGATATATTGAGTGTTTCGACATTTTTTTTGTAAAGTTACCTAGTTTCGAAGAAGTTATATTATGTTCACACTCATGCCTTGTAACATGTTATTTGAATACCACGATAGAAGTTATTTGAGCGATAATCTTAACAACATGTTATTCAGTGCGTTTTGCAAACATAGTATCGCTAAATAAAATAGTTATAACAAAGTAGGTGTAAGATTATTCATTTTTATTTTACCATTATCACATTGATTCAATTATTTCCATTTACCGTCTACGTCACTACAGGGTGTTTAATAAGTTCGAATACAAATGTTTGATCATTGTGTTTGTAAGCCCAATGTACATATTCTGTATTAGTATTGGTGTCAGCGTTAGCGGTATATATAAGCTATCGGATGTGTGTGGTGTCGACATTCTGTCACTTGTTGTTTGTTTATTACGCGCGTTGAAACTGGATTGGGGCATCATAAATAAAATCAAAAGTTCAAAATCATTGCGGCGTACTTCAAACCTGAGGTTTTGTAAACGATTGATGCCCCCAGTGGCCCGGTGATAAGACGGAGATGAACCCTACGTATTCCAATAGGACGATAACCCTTTATACACGAAAATTGCGATTTTAGCCTAATATGGGGACAATTTCATCGACTTTTTGGACAAAAGATTGCGACACCCAGCTTCCCGGATTTTAACCCTCTTAGCTTTTTTATTTGGTCCTTTATTATGTTAAAGCTGTACGAATACAAGGTCAGTAACTTGGACCAGTTCAAGACGTAATTCTCAAAATCTGGAACGAAATGCCCATGCAGACGGTGCGTGCCGCTTGTGATGGGTTTTAGAAACGTTTGAAGCTCGTGAAGAAGTACATAATAGAGGTCATTCCAATAGAAATGTTACAAACGTTCCTTATAAACAATACTTCCAATGAAATGCAACCGGAAAAAGAAATAATTTAATCTCAATTTTTAAACATTTTTTGAAAGTGTATTCGAACTTATTGAACACCCTGTATTATCGTTTTCTTCATTTTCTCGAGCAATGTTACATAATGTAGCACAACATTTTACTATTTGCGCGGCGAAATGAGGGTTCACTCTTAGACGATTCAAACATGGAAATTTCTCTTTGAGAATTCCCAATGCTCGTTCTTCAGTTTGCCGTGTAGATTTCAATCTTCTATTGTATTTGCGCTCACTTTCGCTTCTAGGATTATTGTTCAACGGTCTCATCAGCCATGTCTTCAGAGGATAAGCTGAATCCCCAAGAATAACTCCATTGGGAAATATATTTTCTTGCTCCATTGTCCGGTACAAGTAACTCCTACGCAGCACTCTCGCGTCATGTACACTTCCCGGCCAATTAGCACTTACGTAAAAAAAATGGAGGCTTGGTCCACAAACAAACATACAGTTAATTGAATGGCTACCTTTCCTATCAACGAAAGCCTCTTCGTTTTTTGTAGGTGCATCGATCGGAATCAAAGACCCGTCGATTATGCCTATCACGCTAGGAAAATGTGCTATTTTTTAGAATTCCTCCACTATTTACGAAATGTTGGATAGCCAACTAACTGTTAATTGGAACAGTCTTCTATTGATTGCGCATACAACACGTCGAATTGTCCTTCCTACCGTTGATTTATGGATTCCGTGACTCAATCCGGTCCCGTGGTATTGGCATCCTTGCCCAAGCCAATGTAATGTAGTACACAATTGCTGATGAGGCTTCAACGATCCCCCACGATAAGAAAGCTTGATATCAGCACCAATCACTCGAAGTACTTCTTCTTAGAGGCCTGAATAAGAGAAACGCGGATAGAAAATATGTCTCTGCCAACACTGCATTCAATCTTCTTCATCAAAGAACAACACATGAAAAGGAAGAAATGGTTTATGTAGATAAAATCTCACAATCCGCTATTTTATGTGTCCACATCACATAACAATAGAATCCAATAAACAATGGAATTTCATTTCATAGCTTAGCTTAGCTTAGCTTAGACTGACTGTACATATCAATGGTTGCTACTCCGTGATTGATCAGAACTGGTGCAAATTGCACTACGATCCAAGTGAATAGTGGTTGGGATTTACCAACTATTTTCGAAGTGCACGTTTCAGCAGCTCGCAAATGTTGATCAATAACGGCGCCGGCCAAGTCCTTACAGTCAGTTGGGAAAGGGAGGGAATGTGAGTGTGTGGTAATTGTTGCTACTAGAGACCGAGAATACCTCTGCATCTCCACATTTACCACGGGAAGGAAGTAGTGTTAGTTGGGTGGGGTAATCAGTAACATAGATCGGGATTCACAATGGAAAGTGATGTGACCTATGAAACTTCTACACAGCAGTATTAGCATTTCCTTGATTTGTTCAATTGTTCATTCTTCGCGAGAATAAACAATCAATCGCTCAAAGTGAGCGATTGTTCATTTGAATTTCGGATTAGGCGCCCGCGTTATCATTTCATTAACGTAAGAAAAGTAAAAAAGAAACGGGATTTAAATTGAAAATAATTGATAGTAATCGGAAAGCTAATGTTTTTCAGCAACCCTTATTTTATCTCTATTTGACGTTAAGTAAAAATGTAAATTTACGTTCATTTTACATGTCGTTTATTGTGCATTACTTTCGCGCGAGTGTGTGTCACTTGTGTTGACCAGTATACCGTAATCAGGATCTCACTGGTATTAATCCTGATGTGCCGGTTGGCACTCGTGTTGGGCTTGTGCGCTTTGAGCGGCACACGTTCGCTTCCAGTCTACATAAAATCGCACATGGTGCAATACAAGATGCTAAATTGGAGACGATACACATACATGCTGTGTGGAAAAGTACATCTATCGCCTGCACTCCAGCATCCTACACGACACCATATACGTTCATGTGGTGACTGGGTTTGATAGGGCCTGCTTATGGACACATGCAGCTTTTTGTAGAGGTTTAACAGAGCCCACTGTCAAACCCCACCACATCCTAGGCAGGCCCCCTAACTCGCAGTGGCCATGGGGAGGGGTCGTCAGGCCCTTGGACATAGTCCCTGCTGCCTCTTAAACAATGGAATTTCATTTCATAATCTATAAATGACTTGCATATATTATTGCAAACTAATGTAAAATACATCCAATTTTGTTTATTTAAAAATGGCATAAAATCGAATTTGGCCGTTTTCAGTATTTGAGCCAACATTTTGGCTGCTTGACAGGTCTCCTGCTCGATTGGCTGCTGTTTTTTGACGGTTCGATTGGCGGCACATACCTATCCGCGTTTCTCTTATTCAGGCCTCTACTTCTTCTGCTCTCTGCGGATCCATTCGAAAAGCTTCATAAAATTCAGCTGTGTATAGGAACGTGAAATTTATTCTTGGTGCATAGTATTTTACTCTACGCAAATTTTGAGAACTTTGAGTACTAGTTTCTTCCTCAACAGAGTCATTTAAAATGTTAAAACGATACATATTGACTTAATGAGTAAATAGATGTTACTTGTAAATTAAATTATGGCACCTTTCATACTTGTAAACAAAACTACAAGTCAAAACTAATAATTTCTACTTGTATTTTCTTTATGCAACAGTCACTTGTAAATTCCACTAATATTATTAGTGCGGTTTACTTGTAATATTAGTCTTGTAAATTCATACTCGTAGATTCATTATGCAACAGAAAAATACAAGTTACAAGCTACTCTACTAATATTATTAGTAGAATTTTGATTATGCTACAGGCCCCTGGGAGTGGTTCAACATATACGAAGCAAAAGTATATTTTCAAATAAAAAGTATTGTTAAATCTATAAGAAATTTGGGATACACATGCGACAATGGCTAGTAGAGCTGTATCAACGAGAACCGATTCTTCTTCTAAATGAGGCCAAAATGAAATTTCAAGTTCAATTCCATACGACCATCAGTGTTGGATCTATTTGTGCAATCTTGCATGAATCAGGGCTCTTCGAGAAAACCATTGAACGCCGTGCAATTAGAATCAGAGAGGATGAAAAACGCTTTAAAAGAGAATTGCTAGTCATTCCGTGGGATCTGTATAGTTTTCTTGGATGAAGTAAGCTTCAACAACAAGGACATGTTGCGTCGGAAAGGTTACGGTATCATCGGTAAAAGTTGATCTTTAGAGAAGAATTCTGCAGGAAACCGAGAGTAGCTTCCCTATGCTTCTTAGGCATGAATGGTATTCTGAATAGTTTCTACACCGAAGGAACATTCAATAGAAAGAAATTTTTCTCTTGTTGTAAAGACTTGGATGGTGAAAAAATCCACTGCGATAAGAACATTATCAGATACCTAAGATCACTTGGAATAATCCCCGTTTTTCTCCCTGCTTACTGTTCTTTCTTTAACCTTCCTAGTGCATTGGGGTCCATTTCGACCCAAGCACACCCTAAACACCGCTGTAACTTTGTAACGCAACGAGATAAAAATCTGAAAAATTCTGACTTTTCCTAACTTTCGGAAATTAAGGTTCCCTGAGAAAATCAGCTTCCAGCGACATCTAGGAGAGGCGCCACAAAAAAAGTGACACATTGTGCATTGGGGTCCATTTGGACCCAAGATTTCATCTCGATCACAAAAACTCAAATTTCAACCGATTTTCGATCTTTAGGCACGAAATGAAAGCTGTAGGTTCCAAGAACAAGCCCACGGGGTGATTCATCCAAATTGACCACTCTAGTCCCCGGGGAACCTGTGCTAAAGAGGTACTGTTTTAGCTTCTCAATTTGGCACCAAATTTGCGAGTTTCGTGTTATGAAACATAAAATTGCTTGCAAATATGTGCTCCGATGATCCCAACTGTATTTGCTATATTGTATATGCCATTTCTGGGCAAATTTATCCCTCGAGCGGTCATCGGAAAGCCCTCTGGAAGATCCGGAACATCCGTAAAATTGGCCAATTCTAAAATTTCATCCCAGAGCTTCGCGATTTTTTGGTAACCATTCATTCTGGTAAATTGTGGGTGCAATCAATAGTTAAAGCCTTCTGTGACCTACAAATGTCCCAGAAACGGTCCTCCGGAAGATCCGGAACACCGGTAAAAGTGGCCAATTCTAAAAGTTCATCCTAGAGCTCCGCGATTTTTTCGTAACCATTCATTCTAGCAAATTGTGGGTGCAATCAATAGTTAAAGCCTTCTGTGACCTACAAATGTCCCAGAAACGGTCCTCCGGAAGATCCGGAACATCCGTAAAATGGCCAATTCTAAAAGTTCATCCTAGAGTTTCGCGATTTTTTTAAAACCTTGCATTCTGGAAAGTTGTGGGTGCAATCAATAGTTAGAGCCTTCTGTGACCTACAATTGACCCAGAAACGGTCCACCGGAAGATCCGGAACATCCGTAAAATGGCCAATGCTAAAAGTTCATCCTAGAGTTTCGCGATTTTTTTAAAACCATGCATTCTGGAAAGTTGTGGGTGCTATCAATAGGTCAAGTCTTCTGTGACCCCCAAATATCCCAGAAACGGTCCTGCGGAAGATCCGGAACACCGGTAAAAGTGGCCAATTCCAAAAGTTAATCCTATAGCTCCCCGTTTTTTTGTAACCATTCATTCTGGCAAATTGTGGGTGCAATCAATAGTTAAAGCCTTCTGTGACCCACAAATGTCCCAGAAACGGTCCTCCGGAAGATCCGGAACACCGGTAAAAGTGGCCAATTCTAAAAGTTCATTCTAGAGTTTCGCGATTTTTTCGTAACCATTCATTCTGGCAAATTGTGGGTGCAATTAATAGGTAAAGTCTTTTGTGACCCCCAAATATCCCAGAAACGGTCCTGCGGAAGATCCGGAATACCGGTAAAAGTGGCCAATTCTAAAAGTTAATCCTAGAGCTCCGCGATTTTTTCGTAACCATTCTTTCTGGCAAATTGTGGGTGCAATCAATAGTTAAAGACTTCTGTGACCTACAATTGTCACAGAAACGGTCCTCTGGAAGATCCGGAACATCCGTTAAATGGCCAATTCTAAAAGTTCATCCTAGAGTTTCGCGATTTTTTTAAAACCATTCATTCTGGTAAATTGTGGGTGCAATCAATAGTAAATATCTTCTGTGACCTCCAAATGCCCCAAAAATGGTTCTTCGGAAGATGCGGAACATCCGTAAAATGGCCAAATCCAAAGGTTTATCCCAGAGCTTCGTGTTTTTTTGTAAGCATCCATTCTGGCAAATTGTGGGGCAATCAATAGTGAAAGCCTTCAGTGACCCCTAAATGCCCTAGAAACGGTCCTTCGGTAGATCTGGAACATCCGTAAAAATGGCTAATACCAAAAATTCGTTCCAGAGCTTTATATTTGTTTCATAATAATATATTCTTGCAAATTGTGGATGCAATCAATTTTGAAAATCTTCTGTGACCTCCAAAATGCCACAAAATCGGTCCTCCAGAAGATACGGATCATCCGTGAAAGTGGCCATTCCACAAGTTCACCCCAGAGCATAGCAATTTTTTCGTAACCATCCATTCTGATGAATTTTGGGTGCAATCAATAGTGAAAGTTTTCTGTAGTCTACAAATGTCGAAGAAACAATCCTTCGGAAGATCTGAAACATCCGTAAAAGTGGACAATTCCAAAACTTCAGCACGGTGATTTTTTTGTAACCTTTCATTCTGGCAAATTAATAGGGAAAGTTTTCTGTGACCTCCAAGTGCTTAAGCAACGGTCCTCCGGAAGATCCAGTTCATTCGTAAAAGTGAATAATTCCAAAACAATATCTCAGAACATCGCGATTTTTTGGATTTTTTTTCATCGCGAATTTCTGGATGAACTTCCGGAAGAAGTTCGGTGGAGCTCCCGGAGCAGCTCCCCGAGGAATTACTTGATGAACGTCTAGAGAGATTTGCGGAAGAACTCTCAGAATTCTCAGAAGAACTTCTAGAGGAATGCCTCTAGGAACTTTCCGAGGGATTACTTGATGAGTTTCCGAAGGAATTACCGAAGGAACTTCTGAACGAACTTCCGGAGGAAGTTCTTGAATAGCTTCCAGAGGAGCTTCTGCAGAAACTTCGGAGGAATTCAAGGAGGAACGCCGCCACGCCGCCGTCGCTGGCTAATGATGATCTGTTACGCTAAATGTTAGCCTCTTTTACGGATATTCCGAATTTTACGAAGGAATTTTTATTATTGATAAGAAAATTATTTTGAGATATCAGTGGAATGTCATTACTTGTCATCGTACGAGTTTGTACAATTCCATTTGATTCCACCGATTGATTTGATTCCTTTATGTGATTTGACAGATACGTATTTCGACCTTAACAGTAAGGCCGTCTTCAGTGTCTCGTACTTGTTTCGACTTTTATTATTGTCATTGCATATCACGGACGATTTTAGCTATTAATTGCGTACATAATTCACCCATATGAATGAAACCAAAAATTAGCAAAGCTGTGGGATGAACTTTTGGAATTGACCATTTTCACTGGTGTTCCTGATTTCCGATGAATCACAACCAAAAATAAATAAACATACGCGATTTCCACACAGACTCTCTAAGAATTATCGAAATTTACTTTTAACATACCTTCTCGGCTACTTCGACGTAGAACATTATTTTAACCAACCACTGCCGAACAAATTACGCCAAATTTGGGCCTCTCAACCGAATGATGGCTGTTTACTACCAACACTGCGAAACTATTGACTTAACAATGTCTCGGCATAACATTAGACAATATTTTCAAAGAACAAACATTACAAATTCAGCAATATAAATTCAAAATCAGAATTATACATCACTTTACTAAAACAAACTATTATTTAATCATACTACAGCATTACAAAAACAAACATGTATATGTATATGTACTAGTCTACGTTGGTTGACGAAATAGAATAAATAAACTAATGGGAGATCAAGTGTCCCCATATTGAGGCAATAACTTCAAATCCAAATATCCTAAAACTTTGAGGAAATGTTGACATTTTCATCAGTACATTGTTATGAAAAGTTCTTCAAATTTTGCGTGGCTAATAAAAAAAATCTTTGGGAAAGTCAAAACACACAAACCGGCCTGCAGAATGAATAAGGTTTGTCAATCCAAAAAACAAATCACCACATAAAGGTCATTTGTCTATAGAGGATCTATACTTAAAAATACGCTAGAAGAAAACTACTTTAGTTCTCGCTAAAACAGGGGTGATCAAGTCTCCCCGGAGATCAAGTCTCCCCGGAGATCAAGTCTCGCCGGAGATCAAGTCTCCCCACCTTCCCCTATTGATTTCACAATCACTTCTCCGATATGGATGTTTTCGAAATAAAATGTGGAGCTGTGGGATAAACTTCTGGAATTCATAATTTTAGCGGATGTCCCAAATTTCCCGGAGAACCGGAGCCGTTAACAATGTTAATGTCTAAAAAATCGAATGTGATTAACTTTTGGTAGGTCACAGAGGACTTTCACTATTTACTCCACATATAATTCACCGTTACTACGTGAATGCTAACAAAAATGCTCAGGTCTGGGATCAAATTTTAGGATTAACCTATTTTACGGATGTTTCGGGTTTCTTGAGGACCGTATTGTGGTCATTTCGGGCCACAATAGACTTTCACTATTGATTGCATTATCCATTCGATGATATAAAAAGTTTCGAAATTTGCTTTGAGATGAACTTTTGAATTGGCCACTTTTACGAATGTTTCGGATTTCCCGCAGGGCCGTTTGTGGTCATCTCAGAAGACTGAAACAATTTATTGCGTACACAATTTGCCCGTATGGATGGTTACGAATAAAATAGCAATGCTTTGGAATGATTTTGTGGTATCGGCCCCTTTCGGGAGCATTTGCGGGTTGCAAAAGACTTGCACAATTGATTGGACAAGAAATTCGGTTATGAATGAATTGGAAAAAGCTCTGAGATGTATTTTTGAAATTGACCACTTTTACGTATGGTCCGGATCTTTCGGATGGCCGTTTCGAGAGCTTTTTGGATCACTGAAAACTTTCACTACTGATTGCATCCATTATTCGTCAGGATGGATGATTACGAAATAATGCGAATCTCGGGGATTACCTTTTGGAATTGATCATTTTTACGGATGTTCCGAAAAAATCGCAAAGCTCTGGGATTAACTTTTAGAATTGGCCACTTTTACGGATGTTTCGGATCTTCCGGAGGACCGTTTCTGGGACATTTTGGGATCACAGAAGACTTTAACTGTTTGTTGCATCCACAATTTGCCAGAATGAATTGTTGTAAAAAAATCGCGAAGCTCTGGGATGAACTTTTGGAATTGGCCATTTTACGGATGTTCCGGATCTTCCGGAGAATAATTTCTGGGGCATTTGGAGGTCACAGAAGACTTTACCTATTGATTGCACCCACAATTTGCTGGAATGAATGGTTACGAAAAAATCGCAAAGCTCTAGGATAAACTTTTGGAATTGGCCGTTTTACGGATGTTCCGGATCTTCCGGAGGACCATTTCTGAGACATTTGTAGGTCACAGAAGGCTTCAACTATTGATAGCACCCACAATTTGCCAGAATGAATGGTTTTAAAAAAATCGCGAAGCTCTAGGATGAACTTTTAGAATTGGCCATTTTACGGATGTTCCGGATCTTCCGGAGGACCATTTCTGGGACATTTGTAAGTCACAGAAGGCTTCAACTATTGATTGCACCCACAATTTGCCAGAATGAATGGTTACCAAAAATCGCGAAGTTCTGGGATGAACTTTTAGAAGTGCACATTTGACGGATGTTCCGGATCTTCCGAAGGACCGTTTCTGGGACATTTGTGGGTCACAGAAGGCTTTAACTATTGATTGCACCCACAATTTGCTGGAATGAATGGTTACGAAAAAATCGCAAAGCTCTAGGATAAACTTTTGGAATTGGCCGTTTTACGGATGTTCCGGATCTTCCGGAGGACCATTTCTGAGACATTTGTAGGTCACAGAAGGCTTCAACTATTGATAGCACCCACAATTTACCAGAATGAATGGTTTTAAAAAAATCTCGAAACTCTAGGGTGAACTTTTGGAATTGGCCATTTTACGGATGTTCCGGATCTTCCGGAGGACCATTTCTGGGACATTTGTAGGTCACAGAAGGCTTCAACTATTGATTGCACCCACAATTTGCCAGAATGAATGGTTACCAAAAAATCGCGAAGCTCTGGGATGAAATTTTAGAATTGGCCAATTTTACGGATGTTCCGGATCTTCCAGAGGGCTTTCCGATGACCGCTCGAGGGACAAAATTGCCCAGAAATGGCATATACAATATAGCAAATACAGTTAGAATCATCAGAGCACATATTTGCAAGAAATTTTATGTTTCATAACACGCAACTCGAAAATTTGCTGCCAAATTGAGAAGCTCAAACAGTACCTCTTTAGCACAGGTTCCCCGGGGACTAGAGTGGCCAATTTGGATGAATCACCCCGTAGGCTTGTTATTGGAACCTACAGCTTTCGTTTGGTGCCTAAAGATCGAAAATCGGTTGAAATTTGAGTTTTTGTGATCGAGATGAAATCTTGGGTCCAAATGGACCCCAATGCACAATGTGTAACTTTTTTCTAATGCATTAGGAAGGTTAATCCTATTGAGATTACTTTTGGTAAAATCAAAGAGGTTCTGAAGAAACATCATGTAGAGCATAAAGCAGCGTTGATTGAAGTTCGCGAAACTTTAAACCGATTTAAATCATACTCTTGTTCTAAGATTTTCAATCATTGTGGGTACTACGCTGGCGGAACCTTTCCTTTTCTACCTGACTTTCCCAGGATCCAAAATATATGGAGTTTCATATTCATCATAACAAGTGATCAGTTATCGAGTCAGTTATGCTATATATAAAAATAAAATAAAAGTCAACAATATTTAAAGAAAAAACAGATTTTTATTTTTATTCCGAATTAAAAAGCGATCATCATATAAAAATCGAGCATAAGTAAATAGTAATGTTAGTATCACATTTCAGTAGAGGGGTTCTTACTGAGTTCCGTCTTCTCTGGTCGCATCGTCGTTTCCATCGCTGAGCAAACTTCTGATCCAAACATGCCCTTGATTTCTAATGCCTCCACTTTCTTAATCACCCCCAAAAGAAGTTTGCTTGCCAAAGCAACATCCTGCTTAACGTCGGATATTCCTCGCATCCATCCATCATTAACCGTGTTCGCTACTAACGTTCCGCGATGACCCGATTGAAGCCTTGCTGCATCGAAAACAGGTGCCCACCTAAAATATTTGGACAATTCCAACGGTGGTGTCGTAGCCTGTCTCAATCGTTCCTGTTTATGACTGGGGGACTTACTCACTTACTTATGGATCCTGTACACCTCCGGTGGTGCAAAGGGCCGACTTGGAAGATCTCCATCCTGAGCGTTGTCCAGGTATCGCTTTAACCTGTTGCCAGGTTAGATTTTGGTCGACTTCTTTTATTTCTTTACTGAGGCTTCGCCGCCATGAGCCTCTGGGTCTGCCTCTGCTGTGATGTCCCGCTGGGTTCCAATGCTTGTTTTCAGATTTCGTTTCCGTCCCTACGTAGAGTGTGGCCGACCCAGCCCCACTTCCGATCCCGAATTTCTGCATCCGGCTGTTGCAGATGCGGTCGATTTTATTTTCTGTGAAGCCGTCACGTGAGAACCACGTGACCTTGTGAACCGGCTGATGAGGGAAGAGCGATCCCCCGATCATCATATCGTTATTACCACAACATTCTGCGAACAGCTCTCCGTTTTCGCTCATTTCTCCGAGACCACGGCGTCCCATAATGCGCTCATGGTTCTAGTTGTCGGATCCGATCTTCGCATTTAAGTCACACAAACAGATCTTGAAATCACCCTTCGGAATTCTATCGTCGTAGATAGAGGTATTGAGTAGACTGTAGAAGTTTTCTTTGTCTTGCAGATTGGCAGCATCGGTTGGTGCATAACATTGGATTATAGTAAGGTTTCGGACCCGTGTTCTAAATCTGGCAACGATTATCCTTTCACTTATAGGTTCCCACTTCATAAGTGCAGAGTGTGCCTGAGCGCTTAGTAGAAAGCCAACTCCGCGATGCCGGGGCTCGTAAACCAGAGTATAGCAGAACTTGTCCCGACGGCGTTCTGTGTTCTCCAAAGTTTGGCCAACGGACTTTACTCAGTCCCAGGATCTCAAGCTTCATGCGGCTGCCGCATTGGCAAGTTGAGCAAATTTACCCTGCTGGGCTAGGGTTAAAACGTTCCATTTTCCTATTCATGTCCGTTGTTTCGCGCTAAGAGTCGTCGCCGTAAAATCAGTCTGTATTCTTTCATTGTTTCGAGAACAGTAGGTTGTTGGCCCAAGGTACCATATCCACCGGGATGGGGCTGCCATCTTAGGTATAGCTTCCGGGGAATAGCATTTCAGCCGCTGCATGCCAGAACAGACGCTGTTGGAGCCGAACAGACGCTCGATCAGTCGGGTCAAATTTGTTTAAAGTCCCACTCAACACCAGGGCTAGGCTAGTGCGCTTTGAGCGGCACACGGTCGCTTTGATAGGACCTGCTTGGGCACACATGCAGCTTTTTATAGAAGTTCAACAGAGCCCACTGTCGAACCCCACCACATCCTAGGCAGATCCCACAAAACGCACCCTCTCACTCTAGCTGATGTCAGAAGGACAACAGTGCCCAGTCTAAACTACCAGCTAAGTACGCAACCCTTAGCTGGCGGTTAATTGTCATCGGAAGACCCGTGGAAGTATTGGAACTTGTGAGGACCAGAGCTATGTTAGGCGCTCCTTCCCAGATGTCAACTCACCATTTCGTAGCCCACTGGGGACTAGTTAATTAAACTAGCCCACAATAACCAAAAGCTCATGGGACCTTCGAGATCTCGATGACTGGGACTGGCACGTACTTTGTTGATCAATGCAGCATCATCTCTAGTTGAATGAGCCCCTGATCGATCTGGAACTAGCGGTGCCACTAACTTTCGCAACAAAGACTGGTACTGAGAATTCGTTCCAACGTTTGTAGAATAAACGTAAACATAAACGTTAATGTCCTTTCCACGCCATTTTGTCAGCAAACGGTGCTTCAGATCGCTTATACAATAACCTTTCTTCTTCGATTTGTCTTGTAAAGTTACGAATCGTTCCATGTCTTCTAAATCAGGATCCATTTTGTCAGACCATCTTGGCTCCTCATCGTGGAAAATCACTTCACGACGAACATATTTTTATAACACCGCTAATAGACAGTATAGAATTTCGTGTGGGGTATCTCCTCGGATCTTCTGTTGGAGTAATTGTTTAGATCGAAGCTGGAAGCGATAGAACGGTTCGAATAATGTCGCCCTAATTAGGAAAAGCTTTCCGTTTTTCTCGATCATGTCATCATCCGTCGGAATGCATGCTTCACCAGCTGCCTCAGCTGTGCTGTCATCCGGATCAATTCCCAGTGTAGGTGGCTGTGAAATTACATCTCCTGCCCATACCTTTTGCACTTCATGATCTGCTGTAGGATTGCATTCGTCTAAGAGCACATTGCTGTTGTTAACAGCAGGATGAATTTCAATCGGGGATGTTGGCTGCATAAACATTTCACCTAAATCATCTTCCAAATATTCCTTCTCGTATTCGCTGAATAAAAACAATATTCATTGAACCTACCTTGAACCCTTCTGAGTATTATTAAATTATTTTTCCATGCTCCACAAAAGATTTACTTCGCGCAATAACACAAGCAAAACGTATTTATTTATTTGCTAGACAATAAAACTGAAATCAACAGCTCCCATATCGGATGGTTTGTTGGTTTTGATTATTTTTTTTCGATTACTTACACGAAAAAAAATTTAATGTTATTTATTATTAAGATTTCTAACACTTTTTTGTCAAAGCAGGCGCCTTATGTTATCTATAAGAAAAAAAACTTATAGGGGAAAGGTTTGGCAATTCATCTCATAGCTCCTATTTCCATACCATCAAAAACAAAGCAATGAAAAGGAATTTGTTTTTTTTTTCTTATTTTTGTGATTTGTTTCATCAGTGAGCGCGCGTGTTAGCAAAAAGAAACGACGAGATTGGTGTTGTATTTCTTTGTTTTGCGATGAGATGAATATATGTTCAGTGAGATGGAAAACGGAACAGTTCCCCTACATTGCATTAGTTACATACATTCCAAAACTTACACCTTTCATTAACTTATGAATATTATTAGCTTTTTGGAATGGGTTCATTTATTAGGTGGCATAATGAAGTATATTAGTATTTTCGAATAGGTTTTTGCCATAACTTATGAGGTTTTTTCGTTACGTGTATTTAGTTGTCAATTAACCAACTAAGCTACGAAAGACGAAACCTTCGACATAAAGAGATATATCGATGTATAGAACATCAAGATGTAGAGAGTCGACTGTAGTTCTGCTATGACAATCATGATTCTCAGATGTTTCCGTGCTATTTCAATCCTTGAATCCGGTATGAGAATCTTCATTCATACTCGCATCGTCTATTTGACAATAACCTTCCGAATAAAAAACTCTATCTCATTTCAATAGATATGATACTCTAGATATTATCAATATTTGGATGAATCAAACATGAGACAATTCCTTTGTGGCGAATAAATTTGAAGTGTCAAGATATCGAACCTCTTGAAAAGCTGATATAAACTATCGTTGACTCAAAAACAACGCCAGTTTATCGGAAAAAGTTATACACAGCGAACTGTTTTGGACAATCATATAAAAATGAAAGTTATTTTGCTGTTGTGTCTGGTTTCAACCAGTGCATTGGTTTTTGCCAAACCTCTGGATATTGCCGTTGATGCTGAAAATGAGTCAAATGTAGCAGCCGATCAAGATAAAAATGCCGTAGCCGATGAACAACAGCCTGCTTCAGAGGAAAATAGTCAGCCACAGGATTCGGAGCCATCTCCAGATCAGGAACAAAGTGCGGCAGCGGATGAACAGCCAGCCTCAGAGGAAAATAGTCAGCCACAAAATTCGGAACCATCTCCAGATCAGGAACAAAGTGCGGAAGCGGATGAACAACAGCCAGCTTCAGAGGAAAATAGTCAGCCACAAGATTCGGAGCCATCTCCAGATCAGGAACAAAGTGCGGAAGCCGATGAACAACAGCCAGCCTCAGAGGAAAATAATCAGCCACAAGATTCGGAACCATCTCCAGATCAGGAACAAAGTGCGGAAGCCGATGAACAACAGCCAGCTTCAGAGGAAAATAGTCAGCCACAAGATTCGGAGCCATCTCCAGATCAGGAACAAAGTGCGGAAGCCGATGAACAACAGCCAGCCTCAGAGGAAAATAGTCAGCCACAAGATTCGGAGCCATCTCCAGATCAGGAACAAAGTGCGGAAGCCGATGAACAACAGTCAGCCTCAGAGGAAAATAGTCAGCCACAAGATTCGGAGCCATCTCCAGATCAGGAACAAAGTGCGGAAGCCGACGAGCAACAGCCAGCTTCTGAGGAAAATAGTCAGCCACAAGATTCGGAGCCTTCTCCAGATCAGGAACAAAGTGCGGAAGCCGATGAACAACAGCCAGCTTCAGATGAAAATAGTCAGCCACAAGATTCGGAGCCATCTCCAGATCAGGAACAAAGTGCGGAAGCCGATGAACAACAGCCAGCTTCAGAGGAAAATAGTCAGCCACAAGACTTGGAGCCATCTCCATCCGTTGATGAAGCAGCGCAGCCTCCACGCAACGAAGCCGATCAAAAACCGTGTGACAAACCCTCACAGCCGGACCACGAGCATCCATCAGCTGGGGATAGCGAAGGTGAGGGAAAACAACCGCCACATGATGATGCTCAAGAGCCACAGGAGGAGCGGCAGGATGAAGACTCTTGGGAAACAGACGAATTACCACCAAAACACTCGCACAAAGTTATCAACGTCAGTATCAACATCAAACAGTGATAAGATCAAAACGAATGGAAAGTATGATTAATCTGAGGAAATAAATGAATCTTTCCCGTCAAGTTCAATCTAATGTGTTCTATTTACATCCGTAGGGGGAGGTGGGGGACTTGATCCCCGGGGAAACTTGATCACCCTGTTTTATCGAGAACTAAAGTAATTTTGTTCTAGCGTAATTTTTAGTATAGGTAGATCTTCTAGACAAATGACCTTTATGTAGTGAGTTTTTTTGGATTGACAAACTTATTTATTCTGCAAGGCGGTTTGTATGTTTTGACCTTCCTAAAGATTTATTTATTGGTCATCCAAAATTTGAACAACTTTTCAAAACAATGACCAAATGCTTTCGTTTTTTTACAGTACAAAGCCATAAATATGCTCAACGATCTGTACTGAGAAAAATGTCAACATTCCATCAAAGTTCTAGGATTTTTGGTTTTGAAGTTTTTGCTTCAATATGGGGGCACTGAATCCCCCATTAGTCACCCATACAAAAATTTGGCGGAAAAATTCAAAAAAATATAAATCTGTTCTCATTATCAGTCATTATTTTGTTAAATATCTTGACTGTGCATATGCACAGCACATGTTTCGAAATGGACAAATTGATATGAAATTTGTGGAAAAGAATCCACGTGTCTTGAAGGGACTCGAACCCTCAACCTCCTACTCTCTAGATAGGCGTGATAACCCCTACACACCAGTTGTTGGGGGCATGGAGTGCGATCCTCTCGTTTAATAAACAATGTGCACTCGCTTGACTGTGGATATACAACAGTAAAGCACTTGTGGAGATTGGACAAATCAAGCATCCGAAAGATATTCAATTTGCAAAAAAGAGCTAACCGCGGTGGAGGTTGGTACTCGGATTCTGATGGCTTTTCCGCAAACGTGATCTTTAAGTGGTCTTTGTTGTGTAGGGGTTACCACGCCTATCTAGAGAGTAGGAGGTTGAGGGTTCGCGTTCCTCCAAGACACGTGGATTCTTTTTCGTAAATTCCTTATCAATTTGTCCATTTCGAAACATGTGCTGTGCATATGCACAGCCAAGATATTTAACAAAAAAATGGTTTTCGTACGGGCCGAGTTGCCGAATAATATGCAATTAAAATATTAATATTATTATAAGGGGCCCTCCTTAGCCGTGTGGTAAGATGCGCGGCTACAAAGCAAGACCATGCTGAGAGTGGCTGGGTTCGATTCCCGGTGCCGGTCTAGGCAATTTTCGGATTCTCGACTTCTCTGGGCATAAAAGTATCATCGTGTTAGCCTCATGATATACGAATGCAAAAATGGTAACTTGGCTTAGAAACCTCGCAGTTAATAACTGTGGAAGTGCTTAATGAACACTAAGCTGCGAGGCGGCTCTGTCCCAGTGGGGGATGTAATGCCAATAAAGAAGAAGAAGAATTATTATAAAATAATAATATTAATATTAATATTATATTAACAAATTTGTAAAAGTAAATACGTTAGAGGGTCCATTCCCGAGCAAAGCCCGAAAGCAGAATGAGAGCATATAGAAAACATATTTTGATATTGATATCAAACTGAAGTCATAATTTTTCAAATATGAATCACCATGACTGATTACATATTTTGATCTCATTTTGCTGTTGATTTCTAAATTGTATGATCTGACATCATGTACTTATTTTGTTATCGGAACCAATATCAAAATTGGTTTTCGATTTGCTCTCATCGATAGCAGGAATAGTTTTCGATTTGATGTCACAGTAAGGCTGTAGATTTTGATCTTTTAACCGTTAAAACGACCAAAAGGATATCAACCTGAGTTATCAAAATTAGGCGATTTCACTACAACAAAATTAGTCGATTTACTCTAAAGCTTTGCTCGGGTTACTAGCACATGTGGAAATGGAACATGTAAATCAAATGGGGGGACCATAATACAGGGGTTAGACAAAAAGGTTTTTTTTTTAACCATTTCATTTATTTGGTAGGCTCAGTCGTGTGTGACACTTTGCGGAGCCGCTATTCTTAAGTATGATATTTTTACAATGAGTATCATCTTATCATTAACAGTTAGTAGGGAAGGGGACGTAGACCATAATACTCGTGGTGACTCAAGGTTAACAATTACTTAATTCAGGACGGACGGGGTAGGAGTATGGGTTTAGGGTTATTCCAGCTGCTCATCCGGGCATTTGACGTTGGAAACGGTTTTGCGTGGCGTCGTGCTCGATTTTTGTTCGGCATGGAGCATCTTCCGGATGGCCAGGGCTTCGTGGTACACGGAACAGAAAAACAGAATCGAACGGAGAAAAAAACTGAGAAAGAGATAAACATTAGGCATTAGACTTTGATATCAGCCGAGCGAAGAAAGGCATAGATGGCCTGCATATAATCCACATCGCGATCTCCCAATACACCTCTTACTTCCCTGAAGGGTTGTTTACCTCGGGCCACAAGGGTATCCAATAATTGCTCTCTGGAGGCGTCATTTTCCGAGCAGAACCAAACTACGTGATCGATGTCATCGTAACCGGCTCCGCACCTACATAAGTTGCTATCGACAAGGTTTATTCTGTAGAGATGTGCGTTTAGTGAATAGTGATTGGACATAAGCCTCGACATCACGCGAATGAAGCCTCGACTCAAGTCCTCACCTCTGAACCACGCTCGCGCAGAAACTTTAGGAACTATAGAAAATAGCCACCGTCCAAGTTCGTTGTGTGACCAATTCATTTGCCAATTTTGAAGAGTACTCTGACGGACTAATGGGAAAAACTCGTTGTTCGAGATTTGTCTATCATAAAGTTCACCTTCCTGTGCGCCCACCTTTGCTAGCGTGTCCGCTTTCTCATTGCCATAGATTAGGCAATGGGATGGGACCCATACAAAGGTAATCTTGAATGATCTTTCGACCAAATCACGCATCTGCTCTCTTATTTTTGTAAGAAAGTAAGATGCGTGCTTAACTGGTTTCATCGACCGGAGTGCCTCGATAGAACTAAGACTATCCGAGAAGATGAAATAATGGTCTACGGGCTGATCGGAAATAATCCCCAAAGCGAAGTTAATTGCTGCCAGCTCAGCAACATAAACCGAGCACGGTTCCTGAAGTTTTCGGAAGGTGGTTGAATTTACATTGAAGACACCGAAGCCAGTGGATCCGTTGATGCGAGAACCATCAGTGAAATATCTGTTGTTGCAATTGACATGTTCATATTTTTCTGAAAAAAGGGAGGGAATAGATATTTGTCGAAGATGATCTTGTATTCCTTGAATAGCGTATTTCATGGACAGATCGTAGTCAATTGAGGAACTGTCGTTTGTGAAGTGAACTTGAGGTGGATTATAACACGGAAGAAAAAAATCTGAAGAAATGTAGTTGAGATAGACTCTAAGGAATCTTGAACGACAAGTCAGTTCAAGCATTTTATCGAAGTTATCTAAGACAAGTGTGTTATTTGTTCCACATTTGACGAGTATTCTAAGTGAGAGCTCCCAGTAACGGTGCTTTAAAGGAGTGACTCCAGCAAGCACCTCCAGGCTCATGTTATGCGTTGAATGCATACAGCCAAGAGCAATACGCAAACAACGATATTGAATTCGTTCCAATTTAATTAGGTGGCAATCAGCTGCTGAGAGGAAGCAGAAAGAGCCGTACTCTAAAACAGAGAGAATAGTCGTTCTATAGAGTTTGATGAGGTCTTCCGGGTGAGCACCCCACCATGTTCCGGATATAGAACGTAGAAAATGTATCCTTTTCCGGCATTTATCTATCAAATAATCAATATGGGTTTTCCATGTACACTTGGAATCAAACCAGACCCCAAGGTATTTAGAAGATAAATATTGGTTGATGTCATCATTCAACAGCTTTAGTTTCAGTTGAGCTGGATTCCGCTTTCTAGTAAACACAACCAATTGAGTTTTTTGCGGTGAAAACTCGATCCCTAAATGTCTGGCCCAAACAGTCAGGTTATCTAGGGAACTTTGCAATGGTCCTTGCAAGGCATTTGCACATGGACCTCTTAGAGAGATCACGGCGTCATTTGCAAGTTGTCTGAGCGTGCATTGTCCTTCCAAACAATTGTCAATATCTTTAACATAAAAATTATAAAGCAAGGGACTTAAACATGATCCTTGGGGAAGGCCCATGTAACTATTTCTGGAAGTTGTCAGAGTGCCGAGAGTAAAGTTCATATGTTTTACTGACAACAAATTGTACAAGAAATTATTTAAAGTATCGGGTAATCCACTACTGCGCAGATTGTCTGACAGTACTTCTATGGAAACTGAATCAAAAGCGCCCTTAATATCCAAAAATACTGAAGCCAGTTGTTCCTTGTGCGCATAGGCCAGCTGTATATCTGAAGAGAGCAACGCTAGACAATCATTTGTTCCTTTACCTTTTCGAAAACCAAACTGAGTATTTGAAAGCAATGTATTTTGTTCGACCCAATGGTCGATTCTTAAAAGGATCATTTTCTCCAATAACTTTCTCATGCATGATAGCATGGCAATCGGTCGGTATGAATTGTGATCAGACGCTGGTTTCCCAGGCTTTTGAATAGCTATTACTTTCACCTGTCGCCATTCTGGTGGCACAATGTTGTACTCCATGAAACAGTTGTACAGGCCAAGTAATCGTCTTTTAGCGATATCAGGGAGGTTTTTTCAGAAGGTTGAATTTAATGTTATCGCATCCCGAGACAAAAAGGTTGAGATAGGTAAAAATAAGTCGAAATTCAAATCAGCATAACTTTGCGTATAATAATCCGATTTTGATAAAACCAGGACCATCAGAAGCGGACACTCTTCTAGTATATTGTCCCTCTGCAAAACCTGAGATTGGTCCTTGGCCACCGGAAATGTTCCGGGTTTTTCGAGGGTATGTTCAAGATGCATTTTTTCCACTGCTTGTCATTTTATGTGACGTTTACTTTCATCATGTTTTATGCTTTCACCGAAAACTAATATGCCGGCCAATGGTGACTGTAGATCGAGAATCCATCTAAACTACACAGAGATACGGCCATTTTCGTAAAAACGGTACTGGGAACATGATGAAATGATAACCCGAGCAAAGCTTGAGAGCAAATCGATAACTAATTTTGTTGTTGTGAAATCGCCTAATTTTGATAACTCAGGTTGATATCCTTTTGGTCGTTTTAACGGTTAAAAGATCAAAATCTACAGCAGAAAAACCTTACTGTGACATCAAATCGAAAACTATTCCTGCTATCGATGAGAGCAAATCGAAAACTAATTTTGATATTGGTTTCGATAACAAAATAAGTACACAGTTTGATGTCAGATCATACAATTTAGAAATCAACAGCAAAATGAGATCAAAATATGTAATCAGTCATGATGATTCATATTTGAAAACAAATTATGATTTCGATTTGATATCAATATCAAAATATGTTTTCTATATGCTCTCATTATGTTTTCAGACTTTGCTCGGGAACAGATCGGAATAATGCAAATATGAGTATCTGACTTCATGGATTTGCGAAACGATGATTACAGAAACATTTCCAGAATGATAGTGTCCACTGTCACCCTTATAGCAGGTTCCATGGGCCTTCCAGGAGGGGCCGGTTTTGGCACCATCTGGAACCATGTATATATGGGTGTCAAAATTCATGTTTTCCCAAGACGATGAATATAGGATCTTTATTATAGATATATTTTGAGGACTGTGAGACTCTTTGGCCAATTTGTAACAGGTTCCGGAAGTTCTGCGAAAGTGGCATTTGTTCAGGGTGTATGGCCAATCCCGTACCGTTTTCACGAAAATGTCCATATCTCTGCGTATACCTATCGGATTTTCGATCTGCAGCCAGCATTGGTCAGCATATTAGTTCTAGTTTCTGGGGAGAGCAGAAAACATTATGGCAGTAAACGTCAACTAAAATGACAAGCAGAAAAAAAATGCATTTTTAACATACCCTCGGAAAACCACCGGTGGCCAAGGGCTAATCAGAGGTTTCGCATAGGGCCAGTATACTAGAAGAGTTTCCGCGTCCGATGGTCCCAGTTTGATCAAAATCGGATCATTCTACGCAAAGTTATGCTGATTTGAACTTCGACAATTTTTTGCCTATCTCAACCTTTTTGTCTAACTCCTGTACGTATGTAAACAAACTCTATGTTGCGTGTTATGGTCCCGGGGGTGACCATAATAGGCAATCTGGCTACATTGTTGTAAAATAATTATTTTAGTAGTAAAAATGAATGTTTTAGCATACATTATATACGAAACGCATTGCTGATAACTGTTACTTGTCATCTGGTGCTACAGAATGGCAATATGTCATGAGTCTGACTCTAGCGAAGCGATTGAAGTAAATTTCCGTCTTTAATGGGTCCATTACTAGCACTCACTTCCTATTTTTTTTTAATGTTGCGAACATTTTTTAACCCGCCAGCAGGTGTTTATTCTGAAAGGCTTAATTTAGGCTGTCCCATTTCATTAATAACATTTTAATCCTTAAAATCACTATTTTTTGATATCTTATGACAATTCGACACTTTTTCCTAAAAGAAATTTAACATGAAATCCGACGGAGGAATTTGTTAGTCGTTGTGGAACGAAGTGATACATCACTGGAGAAGCAAAATCATACTAATCAGCAATTGCAGTATGTGTAGTAACTACCATTCATATATTGACCAAGTATCGTCATTTCGTACAGTATATGTATGTATATAATTGCATAAGTTACGAACTAAGTGGAATGGATTTTGTTGTTCTAAATATTGTATATAAATAAACTATATCTGTTAATAATATATTTTCTTACATTTTTGCTTGTGTTTCCATATATTCCATATTTCAATAATTAATAAATTTAAAGTTGCATTCTGTAATGTGATTCCCGTTAAATTTCAAGTTTTCATATTGGCTTTGTCCCTATCAATAATTAAATATTTTATTTTTTACCATCATAACATATAAGTATGCTAAACAATTTGATTTCTGAAAAATCCGTTACAACAAAGGGCCTTTGTGAAAATATTTGTGTTTGCTTCAACATCTTTTGCTTATTTTACTCTGTGTAGTTTTAAAAAACTTGATTTGTATAATAGAGGTGGACGCGTATAGATCGGAAATAGAAAAAATAGAAAGTCGAAATGAAGGGAAAAAAGTCTTTCGTTTCTATCAAAATACCTTATTAGTTTTAAGTTACATGAGTTGTGAGAAAGGATTTTCTCGTATTTGGTGTTACATTCGAAATAGATCTTAGTAATGTTTTGTGTAAGTCAGTGTGCCAGGTATGGAATGCGGGGATTCTTACTGCGTGGTTGGCTTTTACTCTTTTTGTTTGTTTATTGAATTCATCTAAATAGTTTTTTTTTTCTGAACACGATCTGTTTTTGCAAGGTGATCATCGATGGATGATTGGTATGTGTTTTTTATGAATGATCTACGAACTTGTTCGATTTCTTGGTATTCTAACTAATCTTCAACTCGGTGAAGGTAAATTATTGAATTCGGGGGGAACTGTTTTCTAATTCCTTGCGTTTGGCAATTGAATTCCTACTCGAACTTTTTTGGAAAAGGAGAAACTCGGACATTGGCCTTATCGTAATATTGGAGCTCAATTCTACGGACGCACTATTCTACTGTTCTACTGTCATTTGTTCAACTGACTTAAGGTTTAAGCTTTGCTTTTTTAATGAAGCCAGATTCTATGTTGCTCAAGGGTGAACCGGAATGGTTAATTTACTATCGATCGGTGTGCCCTACCAGCAAATCCTAGGTCGGTGCCCATGTGACAAGCCCCGGTGACATTTCCATTCATACCATTTAATGTTTGATTCTCATAACTAGTATACTGGAGCACTATATGGTGGGTTGGTGTAGTTGGTGTGGTAGAGCGATTGGTTCAACAACTCAAATGATAAGTATCTACAAGCCAAACAACTTCGGTCTTGTGACATGTTTCTGCACAGTATTAATTTTGTCGATACTTTACAGTCAGATTTTTGTCGATACAGTTCCAGCTGATCATTGCATAATCCTACTTAACGGCACAGAGCCAGCGGAGGAATGGACCGACTCTAGGGTGGCTCAAATTAGTATGGGAAAAACTTTTTTCAAATTTTTTGATGGGCCGCTCTCTTATTCAGTTCTATTTGATGCCCTGATGCTCTGGACAAAATTTCAGCCAAATCGGTCAACGTTTGGGCGTTGCTAAACTCGTTGGAAGTTTATATGCAAAAATGTATGCAGAAACATCCAAAAACAGTGAATTGCAGTTGGACGGCACAACTTACGATGAAGAACTATGGTACTCATTCAGATCTTGAAGAATTTAATACAGAATGTTATGCTGAAAACCGCGAGAAGATTAGAGTTTGCCCGGCTAAGTTATTAGCTTTTCTCCGAAGTGGGGTTTAAGCAAATTTCGTTTCTTTTACCTTTGAAAAGAAATAAATTCATCCCTACAACACTCCAGTAAAATGCTAATATCTTTGCCTAATAAACTCTAATCTTCTCGCGGTTTTCAGCATAACATTCTGTATTTAATTCTACAAGAACTGAAAGAGTATCATGGTTCTTGATCGTCAATTGTGCCGTCCAACTGCAAATCAGTGTTTTTGGATGTTTCTGCATACATTTTTCCATATAAACTTCCAACGAGTTTAGCACCGCCCAAACGTTGACCGATTTGGCTGAAATTTTGTCCAGAGCATCAGGGCATCAAATAGAACTGAATAAGAGGGCGGCCCATAAAAAAAATTGAAAAAGTGTTTTTTGAGCCACCCTAACCGACACGGCTGATTATCTTGGCACTAGACAGCAAGCTGTACTGCTGCAGCAGGTCGACAAAACTGTTAACAAATGCAACAATATGCTAAAGTTGCTCTACTTTCTAATCAACCGCAAGTCGACCCTGTCTTGAAGAAACAAACTTACTGAGTTAGGAAATTTCTGTAGGTGGATTAGCTAATCAGGAAATTGGCGCTCAAATGCGACATCACGCCACGCAGTGCACCAATCAGGTGTTAGGACATACACATGTGCATAGTATGCACAATTAGACTATAAAACCAGTTTACCTGAATCTCTCAGGCTTCTTTTATCATTGTAACGTAAGTGAATAAAGTGTTGTGTAAACGCGAATGAGTTTTTAAAATCCAGAGACTAGACGAGAAATCCCTAACTGGTTTCAGAAGTGGGATACCGCGTATGAATAGTGTTGTTAAAACTAAGTGTTTAAAATGATTAGCCGAGGCAGGGATTCAGAAGCAGTCACGCTTTACATCAATCGAAGGTCATCGATAACGCTGCGACACCTAGCGAAATACCTAGATAACATTCCAGAGCCGCTTGGCTCCATCATTAGTAATTCTAAACCAAACAACCTAGAAGAAGCGCATCAAGTGGTTCTTTTGAACCAAAATGCGGAAACACGTGTTTAGCAACCTCATCCAAGTCATAACAATTCCGGCAAATTCTAAAACAAATCTTTCAAATACATTATTCTCAAAACGTTACAACAAACAGCTCAAATCAACCGCAGGCGAGCTCTTCGAAATTCAATGCCCCACAACCAAACACATTGCTTGAGCACAGTAGCGTAGCCAGAAAATGGGTCTGGGGGGGGTTTTCTGAACATTTTTTTTTTCGAAAAATAAATTTATTTAATTTATTTTAAATAAAAAATTTGTCTTTGGGGGGGGTTTTATGCCCAAAACCACCCCCGTGGCTACGCCACTGCTTGAGCATAAAAAGCCGCCCTACTATAATCCCAGGGCAGAGACCAACCATACGGAGGAAAACGACCCTATAAACAACCCTGAGGAAGAGGAAAGGAATGGAGAATCTGATGCATCGGAGAGCGACACAGAGTGCGACGAATTGAATTTTCAGGAGGTCAGGAGGAGAAAACGACAGACTTAAATTTTATTCCATATTTGAGGTCCCCCACTACGAAAGGCTACCTCAACTTTTTAATAGATACTAGGGCTAATAGGTCATATATTAATCCCGAACACGTTAAAAAATCTTCCAAAGCAAAATGCCCCTCAATCGTTCCAAATAAGAATGGGAAATTTCTCATTGATAAGGTAGTGCATGTACATTAGGGTGGCTCAAAAAACACTTTTTCAAATTTTTTGATGGGCCACCCTCTTATTCGGTTCTTTTAGATGCCCTGATACTCTGGACAAAATTTCAGCCAAATCGGTCAACGTTTGGGCGGTGCTAAACTCGTTAGAAGTTTATATGGAAAAATGTATGCAGAAACATCCAAAAACAGTGATTTGCAGTTGGAAGGCACAATTTACTATCAAGAACCATGATACTCATTCAGTTCTTGTAGAATTAAATACATAATGTTATGCTGAAAACCGCGAGAATAATACAATGACGAGCTCGGTGGTCTAGTGGCTACCGCTGTAGCATCCCTTACATCTTTCGCCTTATTCAAATCTGTTTCACATTAACATCTTGAAATTCAATCCTAGAGAACGAAGCCTTAAATTTATAGTTTACATTCCGTTCTCAGTAGGTCATAAAATTCCATTACAAGGTCGCCTCGAACCTTTCTCTTGTTTACACACTTTTGCCTGTTGAATAAGCACAACTGTTTTTAGCCTTCCGCATGGGCGCAGCTATGCTTACGCTGCAGGGTCATATGGTTGTAATTAAATTGTTTTTGGAAACATCGCTGGTGGCTTGAGTTTGGGCAAGCATGAGCAAGTAGCCTTTAAGATATATGGTAAGCGAAATACACGAGCAGTCGAGTACTGAAGCTGAAACAGAGAACGTGACATGTTATGCTATCATCCGAACTCCAAACTTTAGTTGGCATACCGTGACAGAGATCACTGAAAGTGTGAATAGTGATAGATTAACTTAGCCACTGAAAAGTGAAATCGAATCAAAGTCGCAAAAGTTGAACTACTATTGGTGAACAAACCTAAGTGGCAGTGCAGTGCACACACGGTGAAACGGATCGAGCAAGTGTTTGTTTCTTTGCCCAACGAAAATTGAACAATCGAAATGGGCTGGTTTAGTGACACATTTATCACCCACAATGAAGTAAGCACCACCGAAATACGTATCGTCGCTGGAACAGCAGTGATTCTGCTAGTAGTGCTGTTGGCGTACCTGTGCTTAAGAATGCATGGCAAATTCACAAACGCAAAAATACAAGATAGAGTGCAACGATAAATACGACTCAATAATTTGAGCGCTAGTAACGTGGTGTAATGCAGAAATTATGCACGAACATAAAAACTCTCAATGTCAAAAACTAAACTCTTTGTGTAACGTTAACGAAAACCAACGTACATATAGACAATAGTGCAGTGCGTTAAGTTCAATGAAGACGAGTATTAGACAAAAGTGAAGTGCTGTAGCCAAAGACGAGCTAAATTATTATCAACAACAAGAAACAGGCGAAGGAAGAGCCAATTATGAGTTAATACGCAACGACGAAGATTGAACAGGGATGTGCCAAAATATCATCAACAACAAGAAACAGGCGAAGGAAGAGCTGATTATGAACGACGAAGATTGGCCAAGGAAGAGTCAAATTGTCATCAACACCCGTGGATTTTGGAGATCGGTGCGCTATGACCCAGCGCTATAGACGACGTTGCTGATGATGTGCTGTACACTGCGAGCGGTAAATTAAGGTACTGTGAATCTTGAAATGTAAATAGTGGATCCAACCTTGAATTGATTACTAGATTATATACCCAAACTAAAAATCATGTGCGATTTCAAGTGTAATGGACATAATAGAATGTAATTTAGCTCAATTAAAAATTATTCAAACGAATTTTAGAAAAGCTCCTAATCGGAAATATCGCAGAAGTACACTACTGAATAAACTTGCGGAAGTTCAAACTCTTAGAAATAATATAAATAATGAATTAATCGCCATTGAAAACACTATTGCTATTGGAACATTTGATCAAATTAGAAAAATAGAAAGGTCGATAACTGGGGAATTGCAGCTTACTATTGAACAAAAATTAGCTAACCTGGGTGATAAACCTGATATAACATTAAAAGCTTAGGAAAACTTATTGTCATTAGTTATCGGTTAACCAAATCTGCAAAATGGCAACGCTTATAGAAACAGTCAAGACTGTAACTGCACTTTTGCCTACGTACGATGGCAGGCACACCTAGTAAACTGAGAAATTTTTGGACGCACTTGAAGTCGTCAAACAGATTGCCACAAAGCAGATCAATTACCGACGGTAATTAACATTGTTTTAACAAAATTGGAAGGGCGAGCAAGACATGCTTTCCCGGCAGCACCTGCAACTATTGATGCAATCATCACCAAACTAAAAGAGGTGTCGTCACCGATTCCTCCCGAGACTATCATTGCCAAATTGTCCTCTTGTAATCAGAGAAATAATATCGCTGCATACACTAAGGAAGTAGAAGAACTAACAATGCAACTTGAAGCGGCGTATATAACGAAAGAAATTCCTACGGCCGTAGCTCAATCAATGGCTACGAAAGAAGGAATTAAATACTTAACTGCGGGACTGAAAGACGAAAAACTTCCATCATTATTAAAGCGGGCCAGTTTAAATCAATTACAGAAGCAATTAACAAAACTCTTGAAGAGTCTCCTCAGAGCTCAAATGTGGTAACAGTACAGTATGCAAGAAGCCACCCTAGACAATATCAGTCTAGATGGCAAGCATCTGGAAATCAACAGTCCAATCGATACCATAATTCAAACTACCGTGGTGGACGCTATAATTATCGCACCCAAAATAATCAGCGCTACCATGATCGCCCACAAAATAGTGAAAACCGTGAAAATCGAGATGGCAGAAACGAAAATTTTAACACTCATCGGCGGTATGGTAATAATCAATCTCGTGGGAGCAGAGGTCGAGGTGGACCTCCTCCTCAACGAAACGTGTATGTTTCGGAAAACGGCAGAGGGCCTTCGGAAAATCCCCAAGCCGAGGCACGACAAAGCAACGGGAGACAACATTTCCAAACAGGGAGTAAATGTGTTTAACTGTGACTTAAATTACTCCAATTTCGTTCAACTTAGACTAGATATGTGTGAGAAACCTGTAAATTTAACTGTAGACACTGGTGCGGATGTGTCCATAATTAAAGAAAATTTGTTAAATGAATTCCAAAAATATATATTAAACAAAAGTGCACCATTAAAGGGTGACCGATGGGAAAATTGAAACTATCGGAAGCACGCCCACGAACATAATAATTGATAACACTTCCATACCACATAACTTCCAAGTTGTTACAAAACATTTCCCGATTCAAACAGATGGTATACTTGGAAGGATTTCTTAGCCAAGCATGGATGCAATATTTGTTTGAAAACTTGGCTTATAACATTTGAAATTGGTCGAAAAAGATTTGAAGTACCAATAGAAGATAAATTTAATGGTAATATAGTTATTCCTCCAAGGTGTCAAGTCATCAAAAGTTAAAATTATCCCACGTAAAGGAAGACAGTGTAATTCTGTCCAAGCAAATCAGACCAGGAGTGTTCTGCGCCAATACCATAGTTGGTCCTGAGGCACAATATGTAAAATTTGTAAATGTTAATAATAAAGCCGAAGTAATTCCACATAATTTTGACGTTTTGAAAATTGTACCAATCAGAAATTACTCCACATTACCGCTAGATAAACATGAAAATAATGACAACGATAGGGTTCAACAGTTAATGAATGAACTTAATTTACAAAGCTCATTGCCAGAAGTCAAGCGGAAGCTGGGAGACTTATGCGCAAAATTTAATGATATCTTCGCATTGAAAAATGACACACTAACAGCGAATAACTTTTATAAACAAAAATTCATTTGGAGAAAAGTAATCCAGTTTATATAAAAATTATAGATTACCGGAGGTTCACAGGCAAGAAATAAATAACCAAGTGAACAAAATGCTTCATGATAAAATTATTCAACCATCCATTTCACCTTTTAATTCACCAATTCTTTTGGTGCCCAAAAATCCAACACTGACGAAAAGAAATGGCGATTAGTCGTTGATTTTCGTCAGCTCAATAAACAAATAATACCGGATAAATTCCCACTTCCACGCATTGACGAAATCCTAGACCACATTGGACGAGCAAAATATTTTACTACTTTGGATTTAATGTCCGGGTTTCATCAAATTGAGCTCGACAATAAGTCAAAACGATATACAGCCTTCTCCAGTCCTGATGGACATTACGAGTTCAATCGCCTACCATTCGGATTGAACATATCACCTAACAGCTTCCAGAGGATGATGACGATTGCGCTCAGTGGACTACCACCAGAGTGCGCGTTTCTTTACATTGACGATATCATTGTCATGGGTTGTTCCGTCAGTCATCACCTTAAAAACCTGGAATGCGTGTTTACCAAACTACGAGAACATAACTTGAAACTTAATCCCTCGAAATGTGTCTTCTTTGCATCAGACGTTACGTATTTGGGTCATCATATTCTGAAAAAGGCATCCAACCAGATAGGTCGAAATTCTCCGCAATAGAAAATTATCCCACACCGAAAGATGCAGACGAAGTTCGTCGATTTGTCGCGTTCTGTAACTATTACAGACGATTTATTCAAAATTTTGCAGAGATTGCCTACCCTTTGAACAAACTATTACGGAAAAATGTAAAATTTGATTGGACCTCAGAATGCCAACTTGCATTCGATTCTCTGAAAAAGAAATTAGTATCACCTACCATACTACAATTTCCAAATTTTAAAGAACATTTTACCCTGATAACCGACGCTTCGAAAATTGCATGTGGTGCAGTCCTTACTCAAAAGTATGATAATATTGACTTACCAATTGCGTTTGCGAGCAAAGCATTCACAAAAGGTGAAGCCAATAAATCAACTATTGAGCAAGAGCTCACTGCAATTCACTGGGCTATTACTCATTTTCGTCCCTATCTTTACGGTCGTAAATTTACTGTGAAAACAGACCATAGGCCGTTAGTATATTTGTTTTCAATGAAAAACCCTTCTTCTAAATTAACCAGAATGAGAGTAGATCTCGAAGAGTTTGATTTCGATGTACAATATGTGCCTGGAAAGACAAACTTTGGAGCTGATGCTCTGTCTAGAATCAAAGTTGATACCGAAGTCTTGAAAGACATGTCTGTTCTTATGGTACAAACAAGAGCAGCAGCAAAGAAAAATGAAAATAATACCGATAATGACATACAAGTGAATTCCGGCAATGAAGAGACTGATCACCTCAACATCCGAGAGTCACTCAACTACTATGAAACATACAACCTTCCTAAATTAGTCATTGAGCGCTCAGCCACACGAGATGGCATTTTAATCAACATAATGGATAAAAGCTATAAAAGGGAGTTGACTCAAGCGTCAATCATCCACACAAAGCTATCCGAAGTAAATGAGAATCTAAGTAAAATCGTGAAACAAATTGAAGCAATTGCAAATAAGCTGAAGGTAAAGTTGTTAGCTCTAGCGTTGACTAACGAAATCTTCCGAATAACTGATATTCAAACTTTCAAGCAAGCTTGTAACAACGAATTGAAGAATTTAAACATCTTGATTTATCAACCACCACAGTTGGTTGTTAACAAAGATGAAATAGAAAACATAATTAAATCATATCATAATACGTGTATTGGAGGCCATGTTGGTTCAAACAGACTTTATCAAAAGTTAAGGTGCCAATACACATGGAAAAATATGAAGAAATCTATTTTTGATTTTGTCAAAACATGTTCAAGTTGTCAGAAAAACAAACACACAGTTAAAACAAACGAAAATTTTGTCCTAACACCCACACCGCATAAACCTTTCGATTCAATTGCCATGGATACAATTGGACCATTTACAAAATCTAATACAGGAAATAGGTATGCACTTACAATACAATGCGACCTATCCAAATATATTATCATCAAGGCAATACCAAATAAACAAGCAGAAACTTTAGCTAAAGCGTTTGTGGAAAGTTTCGTTTTGATATATGGAACACCTTCAATCATTAGAACGGATCAAGGTACCGAGTATAAAAACGAAATTTTTGACAAAATCGCTGAACTATTACATATGAAGCAATCTTTCTCAACACCTTACCACCCACAGACTATTGGAAGTCTTGAAAGGAATCACCGTTGCCTGAATGAATATATAAGACAGTTTGTCAATGAATCACATAGTGATTGGGATGAATGGTTACCTTATTATTCATTTTGCTACAACACGACTCCACGTCCAGATTTTCAATACACTCCATTTATTTGAAACTAATTTTCGGTCATCAAGCAGTTCTTCCTCAAAATCTAATTGATCCAAAAGCAATAGAACCAATTTATAATTTAGATCAGTATCAGTTTGAACTTAAACAAAAATTGCAAGCAGCTAGAATTAAAACCAAATATTTAATAGAAAAGGAGAAAATAAACGAATTCAAAAGCAAGGCATGAATAGTAACCCCATCGAAATTCAAGTAAATGATAAGGTAATGATTACAAATGAAAACCGAAATAAATTAGATGCAGTTTACAAAGGACCATATACAGTGGTTCAAATAAATCATCCAAACGTTAAAATCAAAAATGAAAAATCAGATATACAAGAAGTTCATAAAAATAGATTAATTAAACTTCACTAAAAATAATATCAAAACAGGAAAAAATGTTAAAAAAAAATATAATAGTTATAGCAATGTTATCTCAAATTCAAGCCAGCAACTTTTATCGGAACGCTCTGGGCATTCCTTCTCAAAGGGGGATGGTGTAGCATCCCTTACATCTTTCGCCTTATTCAAATCTGTTTCACATTAACATCTTGAAATTCAATCCTAGAGAACGAAGCCTTAAATTTATAGTTTACATTCCGTTCTCAGTAGGTCATAAAATTCCATTACAAGGTCGCCTCGAACCTTTCTCTTGTTTACACACTTTTGCCTGTTGAATAAGCACAACTGTTTTTAGCCTTCCGCATGGGCGCAGCTATGCTTACGCTGCAGGGTCATATGGTTGTAATTAAATTGTTTTTGGAAACATCGCTGGTGGCTTGAGTTTGGGCAAGCATGAGCAAGTAGCCCTTAAGATATATGGTAAGCGAAATACACGAGCAGTCGAGTACTGAAGCTGAAACAGAGAACGTGACATGTTATGCTATCATCCGAACTCCAAACTTTAGTCCGCTTCTGCCTTATAAGCAGGAAGTCGTGGGTTCAGTTCCAGGTTCGTCCCTTTCCTACTTTATATTTCTATTTTAGTTCGTTCTGTGTTTCACGTTCTACCAAAACGACTCCTACTGTTTTAACCTTCCATACTAACAATTCCAAAATACCTCCCGTGGCACCTATGAGAGGTCGTAGAGTTCTCTGCATCTTTCTTAAGTAGGTGTCCAACTAACCATCCTCCCTCTTCCCCAGCATTCGCAAGGACGTGGCCAGGACAGATCCGGGCTATTGGAGAGTGCATTGCTTCCATCTAAGAGATAGTGATTAGTCCCAAATCAATATCTGTGGTAACGGATGAAAGTGATGCTACTCTCATTCAATAATCCAGGCTTGTACCACCTACGAATTTGTGCGAATTGCTCAATGCTAATGCTAATGCTAATGCTAATGTTGTATTAAAATAATACAAATCTGTATTATTTCAATACAACAATTGTATTAGAATCTTCCGAAATTGTATATGCCCAATTATTATACAGTTTCTGTAAGGTTGTTATGCAGAACTTATTAAAATCTGTCATCCGCTGGTTGGGTGCAGTATTTCGCTAAAACCTACACACTCAGTTTTTATTTCTGCAGCTCGGCAAAAATCCGCACAGCCGTGCGCCAGCAAAATAAATAACTGATATTCCGGCAAAAATAGCGTTTGTTAGCTGATTTTCGGTAAATTATTTGCTGATTATCAGCAATTTTGACAGAAATCTCGGCAAAAAACATGTTTGCTGGGGCACGGCTGTGCGATTCTCAGTAAAAGTTCAACATTTTGCTGAGATCCCGGTAAAAAAAATTAAGTGTATAGTTTATATTCCGCCAAAGAACACCAAACTTCTGTTCATTTATCTTATAAAAAACAAGACGTGAAAGCCAATATAAAACCGTTTGAAATCGAAAACATTTTTTTAAATCCTGGACCCTGGTCAAGAACAAGAGGAAACCGAAGACGTCAAGGGCCGAAAATAAGGCCCCGGCGAATGAGCGTAGCAAGAAGTCTAGGGTAGGCGCCAATCGCTCCAGGGGCGATGCCCTAGTCATCAAGACGGACGAGGCTAAGTACTCGGACGTCTTGAAGGCGATGAGGAGTGACGTCAAGCTTGGTAAACTCGGCGCCGACGTACGTCGAATAAGACGTACCCGGATGGGCGAGATGATCCTCGAGCTGAAGCGGGGCGTCTCGCAAAAGGGCGCCGCCTACAAGAAGTTGGCGGAGGAAGTCCTAGGCGAGACGGTCAAGGGCACTCACGACGGAGGTGAATCTAAGGGTTAAAGACCTGGACGAGATCACCGAAGTCGAAAAACTCGTCACGGCACTGCGGCGACAGTGTGAAGTGGAGACGCCCACCCAACCCGTGAGCAACTTGACGTCTCCAGTACATTGTCAGTGTACCCCGAAAAATTGGTTCAGGTGGTTCTGTCAAACTTACTTATATCGCGAGCATTTCTCGATTATGGCGTAAAAGGTTAAAGAAAAACCTAATTTTGTTTTTATTTTTTATTATAACACAATTGCATTACTCATTAGTTATTTGGGTATAGGCTCGTATATATTCAAGCATTACGGGGCTGGGTGCTTAAAATATAGATAAAACTACAACGTGGTTTGTTGCTGGATTATTCGAAACAAGTATTTATAGGGGTACAGAGGGGTACCAACCCGAGAACAACTTGACATCTGTAGTACGATACCAACTGTACCCCGAGATTTTGGTTCAATAAGTTTAATGGTTCTGGTTCTGTCAAATTTGTGATTTTCTGAATAATTTTATGAAAAAAAGCGAAAAGGAAGGTAATGTCCAGTACTAAATACCGTGACAAAAATCAATCCAAACTAGAAATAATATTAAGAAAGAGGCGGTAGCTGATGACTCTAAGATGACCGACTGAAGGTTGAAGGAGCGATTGCCAAAACAAATCAAATGGCGGAAATTTTACCGACGGTTCATCTTCATCGGTAGCGCTTAAATGTCGTATAACTTGGAAATTTATAAGGATTTCGCAGATAGAATATGTTATGTGAAGTATTAATGGGTAAACTGGGCTGGAAATACAGAGGAGGAAAGTAACGTTATTAGATAAATGGGCACGGGAGATGTTGCTTTTGAAATCTTATATATAAAAATGAAATGGTCTGTGTTCGTATCCGCATAACTCAAAAATGGCTGAATGGATTTTTTTCATTTCTTCAGCAGAAACATTCGTTATAGTTTCCGACGGGTTTATATGATATTTCCTAATGCGAAAATTACAAGTAAAGCTGAGCAAACCGTGAATAACTAAAATTGTGTTTCCTATGCGAATTTTGCATGGGCAGTTCGGAACGCACATTCTCGCCTACTGTGCAGGACAACGTCTGCCGGGTCGACTAGTAGCTTATAAAAATATAATGCAAAATGGGTCATTCATCCTTATTATTTTTAATTTATAATAAACCCCCGCGAAATATTTCTCTAGTTAATCCGATTGTCAAATCCATACAAATGAACCAAAATAAACCCACAGCCATTTGAAAACAGACAAGATAATATATTTAAATGAGTGTTTGTACTTTTTATTCTGTAAAAATCTGAATTAGCCGGACTAACGAGAGGCTGTCTTTGAGGTAAAAGTAACCTTACACCTTGGGAAAGTTTCGCCAGATTTTGGTCCCCTTGTCCCGTGTATTTTGAATGGAGCCGGGATTGTGATTATCTGCGCTCAATTTCGAATAATTCGTGCCCAACATCGTGGAATATGTAAAACAAGCGAAAAAACGCGAACCAAATTCCCGAGGTGTGAGGCTATCGTAATATGAAATTTTTGGTTGGAAAGTTTCTCGACTTCCCTCACGCAAAAAGATGGTGCAGTTGAAATTATTGTACCGAGGGTTAATTTAAGAATATGAACCGACGATTTTCTGCAGTCAACAAACCCGTTAAACCTTAAATCATTACGCGCAGTGAAAATTAACTGTGGGGGTTATTTGTTTAATTAAAACGGCACATCGATTTAAATATGTACTCTACAAAACTATCCTTCGTTACGAAAATAATAACGTTTTGTTCTGATCCAAATGTGAACCATTACGTGTGTTTTAAAAAGAAACTACCTAGTCATGATAGTAGTATCAAATCAACCGCAAGTTCCTTTGTTCTCACATCTTCTCATTTTATGATAATCAAGTTATGAAGCTGTATGATAAAGAATAATCATTTATACAGCTAATAAATTTCACTTCTTAGATTCAACTATTAAAACTGCATAGATCAGTGGGAATTCGTTGTCTAAAATTAAATGGGCGATATATAAAACAAATTTCTTGTTCCAAAGCGACAAATTTCAACATTTTAAGCATTGGAAGTTTTTTTTCAGAAACTTTTCATTAATTGCAATTACCCAATTCACCCCATCCATATGACGCTCCTGTCCGGTGTTTGTTGACAACAAATGACGAAACAAAAAAACATGGTTTCTACGGAGGAAAAGTGTGGCGGCAGTGTAGGATGACCCATTGTTTATGTTTCGAAGCGCCATCTGCGATTTGCAAGTGGGTACGCGAAACTAACGCCAAATGTCAAGTTGTGGGGGGGTTGCGCCCACCGCAGCCGTTCGGCTACGGAAAGGTCTGGCAGGGACGCAGGTAGCATTGGTTCGGCTATCTTCAGCGGACGCCACCAAGGTAGTCAAGTTAGGGAGCGTCAAGGTGGGATGGTCGGTGTGCCCTGTGGGCATATACGAGCAACCCGAAGTTTGCTTCAAGTGCCTGGAACCGGGGCACAAGGAATGGAACTGCAAAGGCCCTTACAGAAGCAAGCTCTGCCGACGCTGCGGATTGGAGGGGCATAAAGCACAATGTTGCACAAACCCTCCCAATTGTTTGATTTGTTCCAGCAAAGCTGTGAACAGCAAGCACTCCATGGGGAGTTCGAAGTGCCCGGCGTTTAAGCGTGCTTCAGAAGTATCTACACCGGTTCGGACACTCGGCCTCACCCGACTGTCTAGTGTGCGCAGGTTTAGAGGAAACGGCGGAACACGTGTTGTTCGTATGCCCGTGTTTCGCACAATGCGTGACCACATGCTTGCCACATGTGGTCTGAACACTACCCCGGACTAGAGATGTCGTAAAATCCCGATTAATCGATTAGTTACTAATCGATTACTCTTGATTCTTGTCGATTATTGAATCGATTAATCATTGTGTAGTAATCGATTCAAAATTAATCGATTATCACAACGATGAATCGATTAATCGAAATAATCAATTAATTTTCGACATCCTTATGATGTCGTAAAATTCTGATTAATCGATTAGTAACTAATCGATTACTCACGATTCATCTCGATTATTGAATCGATTAATCGTTGGGTAATAATCGATTCAAAATTAATCGATTATCACAACGATGAATCGATTAATCGAAGTAATCGATTAATTTGCGACATCTCTACCCCGGACAACCTAGTCCGGAGGATGTGTAGAGATGAAGTTGGGTGGAACGTCGTTTTATCGGCTATCGTCCAAATCGTCTCGGAGCTACACAGAAGGTGGACTCGAGGAATGGCTAGTTCAGGCGCAAATAAGAGGTGGTCCAAGGGTTCGGAGTCGGATTCACGGTGCCCTGTGGTCGAACTCGATCCTTTTATCGAACAAGTGGCCGCGCGAAGAACAACATGGTATCGTCGCTTTCGCGGCGTCGGTCAACCGGGCGGGTTCCGAGCCCAAGGACGGAAAGGGGTCCTCGTCAAGGCTGGGGCAGGCGTAGGCACCGCGTCGGCAAGTCCCTCTGTGTGTTGGCGAATAGACCCTATCGCAGAGAGGTCAATTTGGGGTGCACGCGGCATCATCATTCTTGATACCAGTCGTGCAGAGGGAAGCAGGCGCGAAGTCGACCCTTCCCACCTTCCGAGGACATAGGGCGTGGTAAGACCCCCTGGAAAGCCGGCAATGCGCTGGCACGATACCATGGTGTTCTTCTAAAAAAACGAGTCACGATGTTCGGCGCTGCAAGGACACGCAGCAAACCTCGAGGGTGCGTTGTGCACTGGCCCCCCTTTGAAGCATTACTTTCTGGTTGTACCGAAGGAACGATGGGCTTGGCGGCAATGGGCTTGGAAACGGTTTAGCGGGTCGGGGATTCCTCCCTCGTTTGCTGTCGGAGGCAAGGGCGTAGCCAAGGGGGGCACCCCACCCCCCCTAAATTGTGGAAAGATTGAACGGGTACTGAAATGAATTCCCTCACACATGTGCACTTTACGATCCAATCATATACAGAAATAGGTGGTTGAAATTCAAAAGATTCCTAAAACTTATTAGGGCATAAGAAAATTATTTTGAGCTTTTTAGTGGAATGTTTTCACCTGTCATAAGACGAGTTTAAACAATCCCATTGAATTCCACCACTTAATTGTATCCTGACAGATACGTATTTCGACCTCAACAGTAAGGCCGTCTTCAGTGTCTTGTACTTGACTCGACTTCGAGTCGAAGTCGAGTCAAGTACAAGACACTGAAGACGGCCTTACTGTTGAGGTCGAAATACGTATCTGTCAGGATACAATTAAGTGGTGGAATTCAATGGGATTGTTTAAACTCGTCTTATGACAGGTGTTATTAGGGCATCCAGGATCCATAATATATGAAAGTTCAAAACAACTCGAAACATTTCGGGCTCAAGAATTCTCCTTGAAATCCTTCTAGAAGCTCCCCTGGGAACTTCTGAATTCTTCCGGAAAGTTATCCACAAATTCCTCTGAAAATCGTTCGAAAACCCTTCTCATGTAATTGTAATTCCTCCTTATCTAGAAACCCTCCACTATTTTTTTAGGAAATTCACGAGGAAATTCCTTGAAGATTTCTTTTCTTCTCTCCAAGATTTACTTCTAGAAGATATTTCTTCGGCTATTCTCTCTACAGAAAGAATCCGGCATTTCCTTCAGGCATGCATTCGAGAGTTCCGTCAAAAATACATACGGAATTTCTTCCCAAAATTCTACCAGAATTTTCTTCAAAAATTTATGACGGAAATCCTCCGATTTAGCTCCAACATTTCACTTGTAAATCTTTAAGAAATTCATTCGTTAATTCTTCTTGGAACTTCTCCGGGCATTCCTCTCGGAACTCTTCCTTTAATTCCTCCGGGATTACTTCCAGGAAATTTTCCGGGAATACCTCCTAATATTCAATAGCGAAATCATCTAGCATTTCAATCTGGAATTCTTTTCGCAATTACTTCAGAATATCCTTCAAGAATTTCTCTTGAAACTTCGTTAGGAATTTCTCCAGGAATTCGTCCAAGTATTTCGCCGGAAATTCTCCCAGGTATTTATCCGAGAATTCCTTCAGGTACTTCTCTAGGAATTTCTCCGGGAATTTTTTCCGCGAAATTGTTCTAGAATTCTTTCCGGAATTCACTTGGAATTTACCCCAAAACTTCATTCGGAATTTTATTTGAGAGTTCCTCCAGGACATCTTCCAAAAGTTCTTCCAGGAATTTCTTTAGAACAAACCCCCGGGAATTCATCCGGTAATTTCTTCAGCAATTCATCTGGGACTACTTTCAGGATTTCATTTGGGAATTTCACCGGCTGTTCCTTTGAAAATTCCTCCGGAAGTTCCACCAGTAGTTCCTTTGGGAATTCATTCAGGCTTTCTTTCAGGAATTCGTTTAGGCTTTCTTTAGGAATTTATTTACAAATTCCTCCAGAAGTTCCTCTGGGAGTTCCTCCGGAAATTGCTCCGGGAGGTCCTTTAAGAATTCTTTCAGGAGTTCCTCGTGGAACTCTTACGGAAGTTCATTTGGGAGTTCATCCAGGAGTTCTTACGAGAGTTCCTCCGAAAATTCTTCCTGTAGTTCTTCAAGAAATTCCTCCAGAAGTTCCACCGGCAGTTCCTCCGAGAATTCCTCTGATAATTTCTCCGGGAATTCCTCCAGAAATTCCTCCGGGAGTTCCTCTGGAAATTACTCTGGGAGTTCCTCCTCAGAGGAACGCCCGGAGGAACTGCTTGTGGAACTCCCAGAGGAATTCTCGTAGAAACTGCCGGTGGATCTCCCGGAGGAATTCCCGAAGGAACTACCGGAGGAGCTCCGGAAGAACTCCCGGAAGAATTTCAGGTGGAACTCCTAGAAGAATTCCTAGAGGACCTCCCGGAGAAACTCCCAGAGAAACTATCGGAAGAACTTCGGGAGGAATTTCCAGCTAAATTTCTGCAGAAATCCTTAATGATTTCCTGGAAGAGCTACTGGTGGAACTCCCGGAGCAATTCCCGGAGAAATTCCTGGATGACTTGCTGGTGGAATTCCCGGAGGCACTCTCGGATGAATTCTCGAAGGAACTTCGGGAGGAATTTCTGAAGAAACTCCCGGGAGAATTTTCCAAGGAACCCCCGGAGGAACTGCCAGTGAAGCTACCAGAATAATTCTCGGAAAAAATCGTGGAGAATTCATCTTATATCTTTATCGGTGGAATTCCTGGAACAGAATCCTTTTAGAATTCCAAAATGATAGATTTCTTTTGATTCCTTTCGGAAGCCTCCATTCAGAAGTCCAAATTAATCCATTCTAAATCCCGTTCGAAAGCCCAAAAGAATTCCATTAGGATGCCCAAATGATATCCGCACATATTTCCGTACAGAATTATGTGAACTTCCGAACGTAATCCTACTGGGTTAACTAACGGAATCGATACGAGTTTCTGATCGAAATTCTTTCGGGCTTCCAAGCGGGATTCTAAACATAATCATTCAAGAATCCCGAACGGAATACTTTTGGTCTTTCGAACGGAATCCTTTTGGACTTTCCAAAGAAAATTTAGACTTTCGATTGAAGCGTTCTGGGCTTCTGAGTGGAATTTTTCCGCTTCTGGACAAGGGATTCTCATTAGAATACTTAAGGGATTTTCTACCGAAGTCCTAAAAGAATTTTGTCCGGAACTGCAAAAGGAAACAGTTCGAAAACTCAGAAGAGTTCATTCCGAAAGTCAAAAAGAGCTCCGTTCAGAAAACCAAAAAAATCTCGGTTCGTAAATTCAAATATGTCGTTTCTCTGGTTTTCCGAACAAAATTATTTGCGATTCTGGAAGGAATTCTTTTATATTTCTGAACGAAATTCTTTTGGGCTTCCAGAACAGAATTCTTTCTGGTTTCCGAACGGAACCTTGTTGGGCTGCTGAACGAAATTATTTTGGACTTTACTTTCAAACGGATTTCTTTTAGACTTTCGAAAGAAATACTTTTGGAATTGCGAGAGGAGTCGAGGTTTTTTTAACCATTCTGTACAATGGATACTCTTTTGGAATTCCGAAGTCTTAAAAGATTCCGTTTGGAAGCCAAAGGTGTTTTGTTCAAAATCGCAAGAGTTCCGCTCGGAAGCCCAAAAAAGTTTCTGAACGGATTTATTCTTTCTGTGCCTTTTCTTCGAACCAAACTCTTTTGAACTTCCCAACGGGTTTTCAGTTAGGAAATTGCGTAAATATTATCAATTTATGCTAATGTATCAATATACATATTGGTAAGAACATTATTCAAAGCAACTTAGAATTCGGAAGTCGGGACTTCCGAACCAAACTTTCTTCCGAAGTTTTATCTGTCAAACTATTCAATTGATGCGTTGTTTAGCGCATCTTTAGGCGAATCCAGTGCACTAATTCCGAAGTTGGAAAAGTTTCATGTATCTGGAGAAAAATCCAACTTCGGTATAAAAAGCGCTCTAAGTTTGTTACGGATAGACAATATCTCAAACTTGACTCGACTAAGTCTTACACCGACTTTTAGATTATTGAAACCTCGATGTTCTATAAGTTGTCAAAACTGCATGGCCTTTGAATAATTTTCTAATTGCTGCACCTTCTTAAACTCCATACGGACAAATACAGACATTTTGCTGAGATAGATACAGACAGTGACGGGAAATGTCATATCGATGTCATGGGACTAATTTGCTAATAACTTTTTTCACAAGTAATTTACAATCGTATGTTTTATATGAATATAAAGCCTTCAAAGGATACTAAAACTTTTTCGAATAGGTCATTGCTCTAAAATTGAATTAGTGTCAAATGACATTAATGTCATGACATTCCGTGACATTTTTTTAAATTCGTTATCGTGCCTCATACTGTGTATTTAGAACAATGACCTGTTTGGCAAACTTGTAGGATCCTTTGAGCATTACATGTTAATAAAAAAATCCGAATTGTACATAACTTTTGAAAAAAGTTATTAGCAAATTAGTAATAGCAACCCCATGACATTTTTTTGACATTTCCCATCACTGGATACAGACATAAAAATTGTATCTGGCATTCCTGAAATAAGCTAAATAAAAAAAGCAACATTTCTCCTCAGTTCAATCAAAGAGTAATTGCCTATATTCCGGGGATTAAACCACCCGACTTGGACATTAATTTACAATGTTATGAAAACTCACATGTGAATATGTACATTATGTGGAAGATATTGATTTTAAAAATTTATTGGAGATAACCACTTTTCCTTAGATGGGACTCGAACCCACGACCCTCAGTACGCTAGACTAAAGTCACTAGATATAAAGTCTGGCGGAGTGAAAACCGTGAGATTTTCCAATCAGAAAAATTCTTGTTAGATTTTGGCAGCCCTTGAAAAAGTTCAAGCTCTCGCACGATTATTAGCTTTTATAAGTTGCTTTCACAAAGCAAAAACACTTTTCCACATTTTATTCGCGAAAAATCAAATAGAATGTTGTTCAACTAGTAAATGCAGCTTTTTATATTTTTGGAATAATTTTCCAATATATTTATCAGCACTATCTCAATACTCTCCATTAGTTCAAGCCCATTTGAAGCATCATGTTCGATTGGATCCCGCAAATGACAGTTTGATTGGTGACCTGTCAGTGTCTTCGCCAGACTTTATATCTAGTGACTTTACGCTAGACTGATGCTTTAACCAACTAAGCTACGAAGGACCTCCGTCGGTCTTCGCAACCTAGCGGCTACCGAATGAGCTCGAGATTCCAAAATTGGACGCATAGTCAAATCACTTGCAATCCATTTGTCAAGCCAACACTTGCACATAGAGGTGTGCGCCGCCGCGCCACGCCGCCGCCGGCAGTTTTTGGCACGCCGCCGCCGCCGACATTTTTGCATCGGCGCGCCGCCGTTTAAAATTTGCCACGCCGCTGATCTATAATTTTCCACGCCGATTGAAATTTTCAGTGGAAACTCCTAAGAATCATTGGATTTTCCGTATAATTTGCTGATGGATCTCTACAACATTACGTTCAAACATCAGAGAATTTTTCGTGAGGATACCAATTATTTCCATGAAAATTCCATACGATACCTTGTTAAAATTTCGAAGAGCTCTCCGTAAAAACTAAGCGTGTGAAAATTGCGAAAAATGAAAAAAATAAAATCTAATTTAAATTGAATTTTTGAATAGAAAAGAGTTGTTCGGCAGAAAGTCACAAGACTGAAAGTTGTTAGGCCGAATCGTTTAACCGAAAAGATTAATTGGTAGAAGCCTACCCAAGCAAAGCTTAAGAGCAAATCGATAACTTGTTTTAATGTTGTGAAATCATCGATTATGTTTACTTAATTTGATATCTTTTTGGTCGTTTTGATAATTAAAATAACAAAACGTTTAGCAGAATCAGCTTACCGTGACATCAAATCAAAACTATTCTACTGTCGATGAGAGGACATCGAAAACTAAATTTGATATTGGTTTCCGATAGCAAAATAAGTACACAGTTTGATGTCATATCATTCTATTTAGTAATCTACAGCAACATGAGATCAAAATATATAATCAATCATGATGATTTATACATATTTGAAAACAAATCGTGAATCATTTTGTTGTCAAAAGCAAAATATTCTATATGCTCTCATTATGTTTTCAGACTTCGATAGGATATGTAGCCTACAGATATATAGCCGAGATTTTTATTTGGTCGAACAGTTCCTTTGGCTAAAAAATAGTGAACTTGTCCTTCGGCTGAAATAGTCGTTTGATAGAAAGGGCAATTTGGTTGAAATGGACATTCAGTCGAAAGTGTCGTTCGGCTGAATTGATCATTTAGGATATTTTCACGACAATAATGGGAGAATCTTTTGAATTTCGCCTCAAAAAATTGATGAACTTCCCCAGAAATTCTTGAAGTTTTTCCAGAATATTCATTTGAAAATTATTTTCAGATTTTCCACGGGAACTACTTTCACGTTTCGAGAACTCTTTGTAATTACCAAGGAAAATTGTTTGGGATTTACATTAGAATCTCTACAGAGTTTTTACTCCAAATTTCTACAGGAAAATCTTCCGAGTATTCACGGGAAGTTCCTATTGAGTCTCTGTTGAGTATTCTCTAAAATTCACACAGACAATTGTGACTAGTGAAAGAGATGCTTTGACGTTGACTTCTCCAATTTAATATATAAATTTTTTATCCTTTATTAGAGTGTTTTTTTTTCGCAGGTTTCGCAGTTCATCATTAAACGGCTAGTTTGGCATAGTCAACTTTAAAACATCGGAAAAATGCTCGGAGTTTTTGAAGATTATTTCTGGTTTCTTCAGAAGATTCTTTCTACTTTCGATTAAAAATTCTTGGTAAGTTTCATTCCATTCCAAAAAGACCGAAAGTGACAGACGGCCGAGCTGGTAATTTGGCCGAAAAAGCCGTTTGCCCTAACAGGTCGTCTGGCCGTTTTTTGACAGAATGGGTCATTTGGCCAAAAATGTCAATTGGCCAAACGGGGTCATACGGCCAAAACCACGTACTGATACCCGTTCCCGTTCTGATCAGAAATGGCCACTTGTTTGGCGAAATGGTCTTTTTGACAATTGACCATTGAACAAAATTTCGTGGCCTCTCTATTTTAAGGTCAATACTAGACTTTAGGCCAAAAGACATCTAGCCAGGTACCATTTAGCACAACGGAAACTGTTATCAGATCAAAACTGGTTTGACCGAAAATGTAGTTTGACCGAAAGCGATGTACAGCCAAAAGGAAAATTTGGACGGACTTGTAAAAAGTTGTTTACCCTAACAGGTCATTTAGCTCAAAATGCCGTTCGGGTGAAAAAATCGTTTGACCGAATATACATCATTTGACCAAAAATGCCATTTGGTAAAAAATGGCATTTGGCAGAAAGAGTCATTTGGCCCTTAAATGTCATTTCTGCAACCTTCTTTGAAAAGTGTCGATCGGCTGAATTGGTCATTTCGCCAAAGAAGACGTTTATCCGAATTGGTTATTTGACAGAGAATGCTGGTCGGCCAGAAAGGTTGTTTTGCAGAAAGGACATTTTCTGGCCAAATTACCATTCCTACCAAACACTATTTTCGGTCAAATGATCTATTTGGTAAAAAGATTTTTTCGGCCAAATTACCAGTTCGGCTGAATGTCCATTTCGGCTGTATGTCGTTTTTGGTAAAAATACATTTTTGGTCGGACCATTTTTGACCTGATAACAGTTTGGGATAAACGTTCAATTCTGCTTAATGGGGTTTGGTTAGATGGCTTTTGACTTAAATGTTAGTATAGACTTAAAAGTAGAGAGGTTACGAAATTTCGTTCAACAGTCTTTTCAACGTAAATGTCATTGGGCCAAACGGATGGATATTATGGACTAAATTACCCATTCAGTTATTGACATTTGGCCGTAAGACCTGTTGGCCTAAACGATATTTTCGGACAAGTGACCTATTCTGTCAAACGGCCGGTGACCTATTCATATCGGCCAATCGGCATTTTTGGGTTGATGACCTATTCGGCAAAACGACCTGTTGGGGATAACGACTTTTTCGGCCAAATTACCAGTTTGGACAAACGGCTTTCGGCCAATAGAATTTCCAAAGAATTTCTTACGGACAATACACTAGTCAAAATAGAAGGGCATCTGATTGTTCACCGCTATGCAGTGATCATCGACTTTGACATAGTTTTGAAGCTCAGCTGTTCGATAAATGCAAAACTGATGTAACTTTTGAAGTTAAAAGCATTGCAGTTAAATGACTTGCAGTTATCGAACGTCTACTGTACAAAGAATTTCCCGTAGAATTCCAAGAATTTCGAACAATTTTTAGTTGAATCGTTTTGAACAATCCTCCGCGGAAATTTTAAAGAAGTTTCCGTTCAACTTACGGAGAATGCATTAAGGATCTGGCTTTCTCAGTCTACGGACCAGATCGTTAATGCAACAATTTTTCCAACAATTATTAACACTTACGGAGAATTTCTCCTGAACCTTCCAGAGAATTTTTCTCGAAAACTCCTTAAAGTCTCCCGCGAAAATTCTTAAAAATTGACTGTTTTATCGTAGGCCATGCCAAACAAGCCGTCTTTAGTATGTCTAAGACGAATTAAGTACTCCACAACTGTGTGGTCGAAATACGTATCTGCAAAGATAACGAAAATTAAATGGAGAGTACTTAATTCGTCTTAGACGGTTGAATACATTCCACTAAAAGAGCTTTATATATATTTCCGTCTTTAGTATTCGAGATTGAGAAAGCCAACGGTAAAACACCCATTCAACCAGCCACACTCTACTACAATTATCAATAATGTTCTGTACAAATTTAAAATAATACTCAATAGAAACTCAACAAGACCTTTTCATAAATTTCCGAAGTTTTTCCTGTAGAAGTTAAGAACATTTTTTTTGTAAAAATTCTGAAGTTTCTCATGTAAATTGCGACAAATTTTCTGCTGAAATTCCAAACAATTGTATTTGGGAATTCAAAAGAGCTTCTCTTGGTAATTCCAAAGATTTCTCGAAACTTCAAACAATCCGAAAATATTTTCCAAATTTTGGTTTTCCTCCAGATTTTTCTGGAAAAGTTCATTAGATTTTTCATGCGAAAATAAAAAAAATCTTCTTTTAATGTCTTGAAAATATGCCGAAAAATTGCAAAAAAAAATCTTAGAAAAACGTAATGAAAAAAATCGCCACGCCGATTCACGCCGCCGCCGCCGCCGGGTAAAATGCCTTTCGGCGTGACGCCGAAAACGCCGCCGCCGCCGGCCAAAATTCTGACAAACGCCGCCGCCGACGAATATCGGACCGGCGCACACCTCTATGCACATATGTATAGTACACGTTCACATTAGAGGAGCGTGAGTATTTAGAAAGAAAATCGATGAAAATGCCTCAAATTGTGTGAGATTTCTACCGGGAAGGTCCGGAAGGTTAGATTTTTAGTATGTATTTAGAATTGGTTATATGTAAATGCGCATCGATTTCTCAACACTAGCCCGAATCGGCATTTCCTCTGTTTGTCCTACCCACGACTTAGAACGTAGATGCGTCTCCGATGATAATATTATGCGTAAATCCGAGCCATTTTGACGAACGTAAAAAGCGAGAAAAAAAGGAATAATTCCATCGTTATTGAGCCAACATGTATCGCAAAACCACACCAACCTATTTTCTCCATTAGGCCGAAGACCTACATATACCTATCCTGTTTTGATCGTTTTTTTCATTTTCTCTAATTAGAAGAATGCACAATTAGACTCCGATTCCGCTACAGTACTGGTACACTACATTCATCAACGTCTCGCCATGCTACGCACGTTGCTGACGCGCTAGAAATATTCAATAAATTCCAATTATTTCCTTTTGATTGTTTTGATTCTCGGTTTCCGTATTTCTTTTTGCCTTGGTTGATTTTTGTATGTTCTCATCAATCTTCCAATTATAACGTCATAAGTCAGAAATGAATACACTGATTTGTGTTGATTATTCTCACCATATTTTGTGAAAGCGCAAATTATACCGACATATGTACTAAACTTTCTCAAATCAAACGATTCAAACAAATTACTTATTCTTAACTTCTTTCTAAAACTGAGAGAGTGATCAGTGATGCATGAGTCATTCGGATGAGATGGGCATGATGTGAGTGTCACGGTGTGTGATCGATTTTTCTTGAGATATTCAAAGTTAGTGTTTACACCAACGTGTTGGCTGCTGGGGGAGTGTTGAAGAACGTGCATTCGAACAAAAACCAATTCGAATTAATACTCAACGGTAATACTCTGTGGATGGGCTAATGGGATGCGAAGGGTGGAATGAGGAGTAAGTCAACCAAGGCCGTTACAAAATAAGTACCTACGCAATTAAGCAAACCGGGCAAGGAATAGGGTGAGCACGCCACTTACGCCGGTGGAAAGCCTTTAGGATAGAGTTAGAATTGTTCTGCTTTCGAAGGTTTCAGCTAATTTTTCCGGAGCAAATTTAGACCACATTCTTGTTATTTGCTACGGAACTAACAAACTCAATAAACTGTAAAAGATTCGATAACTGTTTAAATAAATGGATACAGCGTTCGTATTCATCTCTGCTTATGACTAAACGATCTCATTCCATAATTATGTCCGGTTTACTCAAGGATAACATCTTTCCGACGGAGTTGCGACTACCGTCGCTCCCGTGACCCCCCATCGCACCACCATCCCCTTCTTTATCCGCCTCGAAAGCCGTAATCGATGAGTCCTGCATCGGCAACGGTTTCGCAACTCCAATTCGAACTACCCCCTTCGGGGCACCCTTCAGCGCCTGGACCGCTTGATCCAGCGAGGCATTCTCCAACACCGTATCATTCACAAACAACAACCTATCTCCAGGGATTAACCGCCCGTCGAGTTGGGCAACTCCACCGGGAACCAACGATCGAATAACAATTAAAGTATCGTTCGGATCCAGTGGATCCTGGTAGTCCAGAATCGAAAACCCAAGTCCACGCTCACCTTTAACCAGCTCGATGATCTGCGGTTCCGAGCTCCACATGGCCAGCCCCGTCAACGGTTCCAGGCTTCTGGATTTTATTTTCGAAAAGCCATCGTTGCTGCCACCGGTCGTCGCCAGACTACCGTCGCTCTTGGCCTTCACCAACCGTTCCGACGGAGTAAGGCTGCTCTGCAAACTCCCGGCGGCACGGCTTCTGGCGGCTTCCTCTTCCAGTGTGTTTATGAGTGCCTCCTCGGTGAACTGCAGCATTTCCTGATCGCCACGACCACAAACCATGCACACATCTTGCGGTAGCTCCTTCAGAATGGACACCACTTCCAGGTGGTTCATTCCCAGCAGCCGTTGTCCGTTAACCTCTGGAGAGAAAGAAAATTGATTCGTGAGTCACACCCGTTAGTCAGTACAGGATCCAAAAACACACTTAGTACAAACCTATAATATAGGAAAGCACTTGAGAAATGGCGCATCAAAATACCGACGATACACGTGCCACATTGATTTCAAAATAATACGTTAATGAAGCAGCTCGCGTGGGTAAGTAGGTACTTGACAAATACTCCACACAATAAGTGGCTGTTATTCATGCATGAAGAGAATTTTCCGAAACCACTTCACAGCTCACAATAGCTCATGTGAACCCACGTTACTTACCCAACAATTCGTCTCCGGAACGAAGCAGCCCGTTCTGTCCGACCGGTCCCTCCGGCAAAATCGACCGGATATAGTGATGTGGTCGTACCTCCTTGCCTCCTTCGACATCCACCGTTCCCTCTAGCGAAATGCCCAGCCCGCTCGAAGCGGCAAACTTCCTAATGTTGGCCACGATAATCTTCACATTCGCACCGAGAATGCCGTTCCATTTTTTGACGATAAACGCCTCGGTATCTTCGGTTACCTTGAGCGAGCTGCGCTGTTTGCCGTGCTTTACCAGCGCCGCCTGACTGCTGGTTTCCGCCAGGAGCAAATCCAGCTCGGCATCGATGTTTGCCGGTGGCGGTGGGATAATCGAAGCGTCTATCATCTTCTCACGGTACTCGTGACTGTCTATGGAATCCTTGGCACGGGCAAGCTTTTTGTGGGTCATCATGGCGTCGACCTGCTGTTCCGCTTCACTCATCATCATAAGGTTGCTCTCATCGTCGTTAAAGTTGTTGAACAGTTTTCCGTCAGGGGATCTCTTATCGATGGTCCTCGGGAGAATATCCAGAATATTGTTTCCATATTTGGAAAGATCGGCTGGCGGCAAAATTGGTGGCGGAGTAGCCGGAGTCGGAGGTTTCATTTCATTGGCAGCGATGGCCTGCTGCAGCTGATCGTACTTCGGTCCTCGGAGATAGCGTTCCAAGCATAGAGTTACAACATGGCCACTTTGCTTCAGAACATCTACTGCCTGATGATTCGAGAAGCCATGCAAAGACTGACCGTCGACCTCGATAATCCGATCGTTAACCTGAATCCTGCCACTAAGATCAGCGGCACTTCCAGGAGACACGCTTTTGACAAAAATCCCTGACAACTCCTCCTTTTCGCAAACATAGCCAGCAATCGTTATTCCCAATCCATTCTGATCCTTCTTCAGTTCTACCGTGAAGATCTCTGTCTCCGGGAAATCAATTGGACTATCCTTGTCCAAATTGGCAACTGAGTAAACACTAAATATCTCAGGGTAACCCGAATCAGCCAGATATTGCTTCAATTTCAGTGGATTCGAAAGTAACAAAGTTGGCACAATAGCAGAATTCTCGTCCTCCTCGATGGCGCCATCGGTGGCATCAATCGGTCTGGCCACCACCAGCTGCACGTGCGTCCCGGATTGCCTCAGAACTGAAGCCACCTGCTCCGATACCATCTCGTGCAAATTGACATCCCCTATCTGGAGGATTTGATCCCCGGACTGCAACCGTCCGTCTCGATCTGCCACACCACCCGCCAGGATTGTCTTCACGGTAACGCCAGTGGCACGAGCTCCGATTATTCCGAATCCCAAACCGCTGCCGTCGTTGACCAGCTCGATGTCCAAAATCCGGGACCACTCGGCAGCGAGGTCTCCTCCACCATTAGATTTGGATCCATCGTGCAGACCCTGCAACAAAACAGATTCATCCTGCGAGTCCAGCTTTAGATGGTCCTAAAAAAAGTAATCAATGTCAATTATGTGGCAGAATGTGGAAATGCAGTCATTCTGTTTCCAAACACGCAATTGATTATCGCCAACTCAACTTACCTCCCCGATTTCGCCTTCTATCAGCTCGTTGGTCATCTTCAGCGGAGGATGTTGTAGCTGGACCGGCAACGGTGGCAGTGGTTGCTGCGAAATCTGCACCGGATGTTCCATCATAGCCAACTTTTGCTGCTGCTGCAAATGTGGAGGCGCTGGACTACCCGGTGATATTTGTGCCGACGGAACCCGCTGCTCATCCGGATACTCCGCGTCGAATAAATCCGACACCGGAGGGACATTCAAAACCAGTTCTCCGCTGTTGGCAATATCGAAATCTCCCGGCAGTATCGATGGATGCTGCGTGATTTGGTTGTTCAACTCCGACAGCGAATCCTGGATCTGAACAATGTTCCGGAATACGGGATCCTGCAGCAGATCCAGCACCATCTTCAGATCATCCATCACGTTCAGCTGCAGCTTGGTCGGGTCCATTTCCTCCACCGTTTGCTTGATGATCTCAAGCTGCTGCAGTGCACTGGACACATCCTGGGAGAGATGCATTTTCTGCATGCTGCTGCTGAGCTGGCTGACACTCGACCAGAGGGCACTCGCCTCCTTCTGCTCGTTCTCCTTCTACGGCGGTTGGCACTCTTCGGAGCAGCAAGCGACGTACATCCAAAAGTAGAAATCTTTTTCAAATCACTGTTTTCACTACGTTTTTCAAGCGAAAAACCACAATTTTCTGGAAATGTTTACGTGCCAGAGAAAATTATTACTAATGGATTTTTTTTTTCGTTTGTTTTGCCATCTATGACGGATGACGTTGAAAAAGAAAAGCTTCTGATTCTGACGTTTGTTTCGCCCAGGGTCGAATTTAGGAAGAAGTACTAGACTATATGTAAATGAATGTAATAGAATGAATAGAATACTTTTGAACGCTTCGTTATGGAGCATCATTACGGTCGCGAGCATTTTTAATCACCCGAGCGCTTTCATTTTAGTTTCGTCACTCGTTTTCGAAAAGATATTTTAGTTACTAGATAAAGATTGTCGCTGTCGTCGCTGTCCGAAACATCTTTTGCTGGCGAGGATAGGGGAGCTAAATGTCAAAGAAGGAAAATCCATACGATTTGACAGGTATGTACCACACATGTTTCGGACAACAGAACAAAGGGAACCGTAGCGACAATCTTTATCTACACTGTAAACTCGGCATTACTCATTAATGTGCAAAAAATACACATTTTTTTATGACATATGAAGCTGTCAAAATAATGGGTATTTTGAAATTTTGTATAATGAGTGAATTCCCAAGTAACAATTTCAATGCTTGTTAGATTTATTCAATTCTTATAGCGGATTTATAACAGCAGTCACCATGACCAGTTGTTAGGTTCTATTGGCGTTCTTATTGCTATCATTAAGGGCCGATGTCCACGTAGCGGTTTTTCAAGCTGCGTTGACGCAGCGTTATTCGGCGTTGAATCAGGCTGGGAATGCACACGACAAGCGGTAATTTGCCGCAAAACTTCTAACGTCAAACCTATCTGTCACACCAAATGTCATCCGCCTGCCAGCTGTTGTCAGTCTGTCATTTTTCATTCTCTTCCAATATGAATCGAGTTCTCCATTCACATAAAGACATCAAACGTGAAATATTTAGATTTTGATTTGTATGAAGCTCATCGCCACCGAACGATATTCAATGCGTATAATGCTATTCTAAACATTTCATACCTATGTGATAACAGACTATAGTGAAGGTAACTCAGTATTATTCCAAAATAAAAAGTTCAATTAATGCTTTCTAGTATAGAGTAGAAAAAATAACTCACTGTAGATTTAAAAGTCTCCCATTACTTCTAAAATGAAAAGTTTGAACTTTCGAAATTAATTGTAGATCTGTGAAATTGAAATCGTGCCGCACAATTCGATTGTTTGAATAAAAACGTTTTCAATACAGAGAGACAGAAATTTGGCCTCGCTTTGCTTAATCCCAATATGTTTTCTACAATCATAATAAATGAATATTATTACAATTTCATAATGTTGCTCATTCTTTATTTCCAACTCAAATTTATTACTTCATAGGAGGAGTTTAATCTTGAATAATAGTGGATTCAGGCATTCAATTGTTCTTGTCGTGAATTGAGCATCTGTTGCATTTGGTGTACGATTTTATTGGTTCCATTTATCGGCGAATCATTTGTTCCGGAATGAAAAGTCGTTAAACATGTTGGTTAGATACTGCAGTCACTCCTTCAAATATGGTGCTCAAAATCCTCCTCCGATAGCATCACAAGCGATTGCTGTGGTGTATTGCTATGTTTGTCGTTGTTCTTCCAAAGAAGTGCTATCTAAATGCCAAACGAATGGGAAGTCGTTATCATCATTGCAATTTTCACTTCACTGCAACACGGACCGATCGCAGTAGCGTTGCCCACAACACTAGAAGAAACGCATTAGTACTGTAGCTCGCCATCTCTTTATCTGATCTCGTTTCTTCTTGCAATTGCAATCCACATTATTTGACGATTTCCTTCCGTTGACATTCCTGAAAACATGAACATATATCAGCAATAGAAAAGCCAAGATATATGAACCTCCGTATCAAACCTATATTTAATAATTCATCCCATGGCGGAACTGGTATTGCCTTCCTTGATGTATACAGGGTCCCGCGGAATGTTGGTTGGAACTTTGTTGGTTGAATTTTGCCTGGTCCGTTATTCATCCCAAAACTGCCACATCACCGTCTGTTCGGAAATCAATTTATTCTGATAAAGTTGGTACAATTAATTTGCGAAACCAAAATGAACTGATTTGCGAAGTATTTTTGTTTGTTTTGATTTCGCTCTGACACATTCTTTCACATCACAGATTTTCCCATTAGAAATCTTGTTGGAAAGAAAAAGAATAGAGAAATGTCAAAAAAATACTCGCGTGCACGCAGCGTTCCTGTGGGGAATTGCGGTGACTTTGCGGTAACTCTCGCCGCAAATGAGACGCGTGTCGACGCCGCGTTAACGCAAGTGCGTGTGCATGATTCTATTTGATGTTGGGTACTTCCTACCGCAATTGCGTTGACGCTGCGTGCACGCAAGTTCAAAACCGCTACGTGGACATCGGCCCTAAACCTCTCATAAATTTGCTGAAAAAGCTTCAAACGTCAAATGCTGATTGATCTTATGGGCAGCTTTACGGTTATAACTGAGAGCGTAATAAATCATATTTTCAAAGCTCCATCAAAGCCAAAATTTTTGGCCGTAATGTGGTCGAATGAATAACCACAATAAGAATATTTGCATTGCAAAGAGTTTATTACGGTGTTCGTCGAGAGCAACATTTTTCTGCTCGATATGCATGATGGCCATATTGAAAATAGAAAAGCATTTCCAAATCAGTGAAATTCATTACTGAAATTCACTTCTAGACAATATTTACGCCGCATAAAGAACTTTCTGGGCAATTGGTTAGAATTGCAAATATATTGGTGAGAGAAATCAATGGAATAAGTGGATATTTAGAGTATCGATGTTATAATTATGTCCAGCGTATTGCCCAGAACTACATAATTTTGTCGGCGCCTAGTGCTCAATCTCATTTTTCTACTAGGTTTCACAATAAAACTGAACGCGCAGCTCATTTTAATAAATATATACCGAAGAAAAAACCTTGGAAAATATTTTTTGTTGTTTTCATTTTCATCTACAATCCATTTTGTTTTTATTATTCTGTGATGTTTTTTTTTCTCTTTTTCAAAGCAACTTTTTTGACAGCTGCCGCAGCCAAATTCCCTTTTTTGCGGGTGGCTTGAAAAGGGTTTCCAAATACTCTTATAATACGTTTATAGTGGTTATCAAGGGTGGGCCACTTGGTCATATCTTACTCTTATAGTGGTCATCAGAAGGTTGTCGTGTGGTCGTGGGTTTTATTGTGAGTTCTTATAATTTGATCTTGAAAACCATTCCAAGAGAGGAATAAAACTTAAAATGTTACTTGGGTTGTGACCACTTTCATACTCCAAGCATTTACCCATTAATGGGTGAAAAACAAATTGAGCAGTTTGTGATTTCTCCATGTTTATGTTTCGGAAGCGGAGAAAGTGGCGCAGGCGTTATTTCGTCAAGTTCTTGGTTTTACAAAACGTAAGTCAGTTAGTTATATTAATAAGAAAGTTTATAATTAAGTTGTTTTTTCGTTTTTGTAGCGGACGGCCACTTAAGACGGGGCGCTTGCCTCAAATCAAACCTTAGCTGTTCCTCGTATTTGCAAGATGGAGACTTTGGCTAACGGACACTCAAGGATGTGGCTTTGGGCAGATCACATCAAACCAAACTGCTCCGTGTTCCGCGTAGGTATATGCAGCGAGCAGAAGCCTTGGCGGACGGCCACTTACGGATCTTGCTTCAAACCAAACATGAATGACTTCAATCTCTTTTTGTATGTTAAAAAGTGTATTAGAATCCTCAAGAAGTGTTCTGTATATTTTAATTATTCTAAATATTTTGAAATAAAAATGTGAACATTCCAGGAAAAATTCCTAAGTATACCTATAGATGTTTTTACTTCATACAAATTCAAAGAAAACAAAAATGTATACATTCCCTCGTCGTGCTAAAATGGGTATTATTTACTCCTTTTTCCGAAAAAGAAATTTCCGATAAGGAGTAAAATTTACCCTTGATTTTGACGTACAGGTCGTTTACCCATTAATGAGTAAACGCTGTTTACTCTTTTAATGAGTTGAACTATTTAACTTCATAATGGGTACTTTTTTACCCATTAAAGAGTACTTTGCCGGCACAGTGTGTAGATTGTGATTTGCCCGCTTCTTTTTCTCACACCCACTCTCATTTCGGGTTGATCGACTTTTGTTACTGAAATTTACCCAATTATAACCCATTACTCGTTAGTCACATGTAAGCGTGTACACAAAATCGATTCCCGCCATGATTTGACGTCTATTTAATCGTTTGCAACCAAAAACGAAGTAGGGCTTTACCACAGACAAACAGACGTAACACTAGAAAAAATACCATCGACCATGACTATAACGATCAATTTGAATTTGATCGGTTGCGCGTTTCACAACTAGAGGCGTTAGCGTCGTAATCCTTCGAGTTTGACATTTCACTCCAGCGCCTTCTGGTGACAATGTCATACGAAACAAAGTTTCGTGTAACATGCTCGCAAGATGGTGGTAGAGGAGTTGGGCGACGGATTTTTCAAAAAAATGTTCAAGCTGTTACGTCTGTTTGTCTGTGGCTTTACTATCCTACACTGAACCCAAACATCCTGCCGAAACAGTCTGATTTGTAATTTCTATTACCTATGAAACGTGTCATCCCGCTTGCGTATGATGAAACGGAGTGAATGTAAATCATCAAAACCCCATAAAATAGTTACACGGGAAACGGATGATTTTCGAACCATTTCCAAATGACGTATCATCCAATTATAGGATGACGCAGTACCGACTGAATTTAAACCCAAAACACAAATGATGTTCCTTTTGGTCGCGCCCCATTACGTTTATCATCTAGTTTTATTATGCATCTTGGGTCAGTGGGTCCGATGATTTTGTTCACTGCTCAATTGCCGCCATTTGTAATCGTTTCGGATTAAAGCTAGGTTGAAGTGTCGCTGAAGAACATTTTATTTTCAGTAAATAGGTGAGTCATAAATCATTTCTAATTATTCTAAAAATAACTATTTTATCGCGTCAGACTTACAGGTTAAACGAAACCCGATTGGAGCTTTGAAGACTTTTTCGTCCCTGTGGCATCCGGTGAGAACATGTTTATTACGAATACGCAGAACTTTATAAAATTGAACTTTGTTCTATTTTTTCTCCAGGATTTGATCCGCTGAACGGGCTAAATAAAGATTAGAAACCCGCTGGACGGCCGCTTTGACGCGATGATATGTAACCGCACTATGGACACATGAATAATCATGCTGAAGGGCGGAATCCCATATCGCAAAATTTCGCAATTGAGATACAACTTAGTAAAGGCAGGTCGCTACGCGTTTATGTTGAGTATACACTAAAATCATGAATAAAAACCAGTTTCGATTCTCGCAAAATGTAAATAAAACATGCGTCTAAAATTGTATTTTTATTTTTTAACACGAAAAGACAATACAGATCGTTATTCGGCTCCAAATCACAGCATATTACTTTCAAATCAAATTAATTTCAAAACCATCAAAAACTCTACACGCAGGAAAAATAGCCCCTTCAATTCATGTGCCGACCCACATGGATTTTTGCAATGGGGTTATACTCATGAAAGGTATGTGTGAAATATATGAATTATCACCAATATGCGTTTCTATTAAATCCATAGAGTTGGCACATACTCTTGAAAAACCTTGTTCATGAAATATATTTGAAAAGCAAATTATTCTCACTGCTGGATTTTCGTGCTCGTGCCGAATTGCTTTGTTTCGTTCTTTTAAATTAAACAACCACAGTATTTGGAAAAACATTATTCTGGTTATGTATTTCATTACAAAGTAGGGGAAATGCGCCGGTTTTGGCCTCCTTAGATCCAATTTTTGGTCAACCCTGAAAAATACACATTTATCCAAAATCATCGATCAGTTAAAAGCAGCGTAGAACCGTGAGAGATATATCTCTTGTTGTTACTAATAAAACCCCTCGGGAATTTCTTTATTTTTAGAGTTATTCACAAAATTGGACAAATTAGGAACATGACCAAACCGGTACAATTCCCCTATATAAACACAGATTACATGTCGGCTGAGATATCAACCCAACCAGCTACGACCTCGAGGCTTTCAGAGATATGAAAACACGAAAAAAAAAATCAGATCTTCGGTTTCGTGGGTATATAAACTGAAAATCGCTCTTTGTCCAATGGAAAATTTTATCAATGGAGATGGCACACTTTGGTTGGCACACTTTGGCTGCTGCAGCTTCGCTGGCCAATTCGCTGCATAGTCAGGGCTCCGAATTTTCACAATCTGAAGAAAAAATGGCTATAGAATCTTCTCCCATTGGAACTTAGGTCAACCCACCTTAGATTTCCGCAGGACTGCAGCGTCGACCGGGCTCCTGATGTTATTAATCCGAAACGCACTGCTTTCAACGCCGAACACAAAAGACTAATCCAATTTTCCAGTCAAAGAAACGCCTTATAATTTCTATCGGGCTTAAGATGCTATGTTTTTCACGTTGATCTAGGAGAATATCCGCCATTTAACACTATAAGGTTTCGATGCTGCAACAAGTTCACCTTTATTATTGTTATATAACACGAAACTTAATTCGAAAGAGAAGAAAACTCACCTTGAAATCCAGAATATTGCTTATATTTCTGCGGCATCAAGTTCCGGAACATCGCCCACCATGTTTGTTTTTCAGCCGGTAACTTGCGGGTGGGGTATAAATATGGGACACACTTCTAATAGGCAAAACAAATATAAAGTATATGCGAAACCTATTTTATGTATGAGCATAATTATGATATACATGAGATACAGATAAAATTAATGAATCAGATTTTTTGAGTTATGTATGTGTAGATACTCATACATTTAATGAGGCTATTTTCTTGCGTGAACCGTTAATCGAATGCTTGTCATCCTTCAGCCATCTATATTATGTAAAGGAAATGGGATGACTGTCATACGCGATGCACGCAAGCGAAGGGGAACAGGCAAATGACGATCATCCTGAAAGCGAATGATTCTCGTTAAGGGGCAGGACCAAATCAAGTATCAGTCGCTGTCGGGATGAAGTTTTGGTTCAGTGTATATTGTCCATGCGGGTCATCGCTGGAACGTCGCTGGACCGTCGCGTCGCTCAACCAGCGAGCGCTTTCCGTTTTGGTGCTGCAGCGACGCATTGTATTTGCTTGCGTCGCTGGAGCACTTACTGGAACGGGTCGCCAGCGACCAGCGACGCTTCAGTCGGGCGACATAGTTGAGACAAGTTCATACATGTTCTTGATTTTATCTGCATCGACAATAATGAGAGATACTATGCGAAAGCGGCCATAGGCCTTTTCATGTGACACTGCCGAGACTGCACTTGTTTACAACCGCTGAACAGGCCTGCAAGTCCGAAGCTGTCACTTTCATAGAAGAACTGTCAATTGACGATGAAATCAGCTGTTTTTAAACGTCTCGTGAAAAGGCCCATTGTAAGCCAATCGATCATTGAGAACTGTCAAAACGTGAGCCAAATGAACGTTGTTATTGTTGCAGATTGAGACGAGGATGAAAGGTATTGAGATAGATTTTTAAAAAAGTTTCATTGAAAAAACAATTTGTTTTACTTTCACGAGTAGAAGTAATCTAGTTTATGTATCGTGTTTCGCCTATTTGTATTGCACTTTTATTTTAGTGATAATGCTTATTTAAACACTGTTAGTGGACAGACAAACATATTCCAAATTGTTATCAAATGCAAAGTCATATACAAGCTTCAACATTTTGCGCTGCGGCAAGTGCTGGAAGCGTTTGCTAACAAAAGTAACAGCGTTGCTAAATCGTCTGGAAAAGTATTTGCATATCTCTTATTATAGGATCCCTAGTGTGAGATCGCGTCCGCCCGCGGCTGCGACTAAATAAGACTGAGCTGTCACCATCTCAACAGCAATCATCATCATGAACAGTGTTGCCGAACACATAACAAATGCAAGAGCTACACATTTAATGACTGTTTACATATTGTGCATTTCATCATAAATTGTACGGTAATGCGCGTCTAATATACTACAATCCCCCTTTTGATATAAAAATGATCAACATGTTTGGGTTATACATATTGAATTACTTAACGGTTTCACACCAACTCAAGATATCATCGCAAGTTATGCCAGACGAACTTCAGGCTAAATTTAAGTAAATGGTCATTGTATCTACTGTTGTCATCTGGTAAATGTCTCTAGTATAAATTCACCACCATTTGATTAAACTTGTTACCATATGATACATTATTATAGTCCAAACAGACTTGAATAAACTACAATGCACGCGTTCTAATCATTACTGCAATCCCACAAAGATTTCAAAATTAATTTCAGTGTCTTGATAATAGATTCCATCTTTAACTTCGCTTCACTTCAAATCACCAACTGAATTTCGATACAAGAACTGTCTTAGTCACGACTTATTTTTACCAACCCTTATGCCATGAATGACTGGCACTATATATCCACCTTTTACAGTATAATCCTATTGCTGCATGCCCTTCCTTCCTCTTCTTTCGAAATTGGCGACCATGTCCATTGATTCTTCCCAATTAGCATCTATTTTTGAAAATTACCCCATCATCTGAATATCTCATGAAGCGCCCAGATGCTGATTCCTGCACTATTACTGTAGATGAAACTTTCGAATGGATCTTTCAAATCTTTTTCTGAAATTAATCAACTTTCGCTACATAAGCCTGCTTGTGATACAAATCATCATAGTTTAATCAATAATGTTCACCGCTCACCACAATCCAATCAATAATAGTCATAATATTGTTAACCCAGATATTGTTAACTATTTCTATAAGTACTAGTATACCTGGCATGTTTCCATGTACTTCTACAAAACCGTAAATAGCATTCAAAACATATCAGTATATGCGGCTTTTTGTGATTATCTTGCCTAGGGTATGAACCCAAAAGCGCTATCCAACGCAGACCACTTTTCGACCAAACAGTATCCAATGTAGTCTGATTCGATATAAAGGAAAGGACTTCTGATGAAGCAAACGTTTCATGCAACGTCTTCAACATTTAAACTTGTACCCACATTTCAAGTTATTGATGATCTAATAATTAATTATACACAAACATAGCACAACGTGAAAATATGCTCGCCTCAGGGCGAACTCAAGGGCAAGTATAAACACCTCCGCTTCACAACTTCATAACTATCCTCCTCGAATAGTGCGTTTCGTCAACCTATCACACAATAAATCGTCAAGGGTATGGATTCAATAACAGTCTCCCACCTACATTGCGCACACATCAAGCCTAAACCTCCCTCTAAACCTCCGGTCATATGAAGTAAATCCGTACCTTAACCCTAACTTTGCCGTTTAAAAGTCGTACTCGACCGATGTAATCTCTTTCATTCTTAGCTCCTCTCATGTCGACCGATTTATACACGAACAAACATGGTGAACAAGTGTTTATAGAATACTGGCCAATATTAGAATGAATCCCCTGCTAACGTGAACTGCCCGGCATTCAATCTCATAATCAACAAACACTTGTGTAGGTATATACTACACAAACCAAGAAACTCCAGAACTGAGTGCCAATTAGTGAATTTTAGCGCAAAACAGTAAAATGTGATGAACAAACCATAATCATACTAACACCAGCGGGCATACCTCCAACATACTACAAATTAACCCTCACACCACGACCACACACCGGTTCGAACTACTATGAATTTTTATGCATCGACTCTCATTACATACAGTTCCACGTATTTTAAAAGAAACTTCACTATATTATGACAAATGCCCTCGGATAAAGAATTCGACCCTTCTTCTACAGGGCGACAGAAACTGTCTTCTTCACAGCCACCAAAAAAAATGTACCTCTCATGTGAAACTACCGAATCCAAAGATCACACTAAATCACAAATAGTCAGGTCTAACCTCTTCGTTGCTACATCACAACCCATCTTATAACACACTTCTTCTTCTTCTTCTTTTTCTTCAATGACTCAATATTCCAACTGGAACTTAGTATTCTATCTGCACTTCCTTAATTGGAAGCTTTTCTATGCCCACCATTGCATGAGTATGTATCTTGTGTGGAGAGCACAATGGGTATACTATTCCCAAGGATCGAGAATGTTTCGAATCGAACTCGTCATCTCCGAACTGGGAACGCTACGCTTTCGCTCGCAAGGCTGTGTTGTTTCACTACATCTTCTGAATTTTCAATTAGGATAAAACCAGTCTGACCAGCCACATAGTCGGAAAAGAACTCTAAACGCACAAATCAGCATGCCTTATCACACCTACCAACGCCATGTATCAACCGTCTCGTTGAAATGCACAACTGAAGCCACTCCCATCGAAACCCAGCCCTCATCAAGTATTTCCACAATTTCCAAGCATGAAGGTATTGCAAAATAATGATATTCACCTGCTTTTATAATACATACACTCATCGTGCAGCCTACACGATGGGGCATTACTTTACCTGAAGAGCGTGTATTACAAAGTGTCGATACTGTCAGAATTAGAACAATATTCATCGTCCATTCCCATACGAAATTGTGTTCCAAACGATCAGGAGACCTGTCCAATGCGGCACATGTCAGTACTCTTCCTACTCCTACAGGACTCTACCTTTACCCACCGATGAATTTATCATTCTGGAATCCTCTACACCGGAACAAGAATCAAACACCGCCCACTCGCAAATTGCAGCTGCGTATCATATTCCTCAGCCAAAGAAGAAGCGCAATTTCTTTCTTTCCACTTTAATGACTTTACATCTCAAACCGGGACATCGTTGCCTCCAGCACTTTTCAGATATCTACATGATGATAGTCAAGAGTTTGATAATTTCCAACCTCTCAAATCTCAAAATAGGGTCGTAATAGAATCCAGCCGCCTTCAACACATTCAACGTTGTAGCCATACATCTTACTGGTAATCCAAGCGAAGTTCCGAGGGTCTCAATAAAGACTATACTCAGTCGAGAAATTTCCGATTAATCTAAATATCACTCTACTTCCGAAGTGCATCTTGAATCATGCACCTCCAATCCACTTTATCTTACAGCGACGACAAAGCTACCATCGCTCTTAAGCAACTAGTCACGGCACAACACTCTCCACCAAATCAAATAATGTCTACTGTGCACTAAACTAAGAATTGGTCTTCAGTAAGTGAATACATCACTGTCAATTCATGACCATATTTTCTCCAAATTTCCAAAATTTAGCTTCTTAGCATTCGATGCTCGGCAATACCTTAGAACAGAACTCTGCGAAATGCACCGATAAACACCCATGAATGCACCTCTGCACACTCTGCCATCTCTTCTTTTTTTTTACCTCCAACTAATCTTTCCTCTTAAATGCAACCAAATGTCAAGAAGGCTTATGTTATGCAACAGGAGCATCTTTTAAATACTGATCTCTTCATTTTCGTTGTAGTGCCAACAATGGACTTTTCCATATGAATACTGATCCTCCACTTATCATAATTCATTCATTATTTTATTTCTTTTCTCTCCGAGGCCGACACTCACTGTCATCAACATGTATTACTTCTCTAACTTCCAAGTGCTCAGAGGAAATCCATGTAACATTTGCATGTCATTCTCATCAAAATTTTACATTTTCCTGCTTCAGTAAATCTCATTAACTCCGCGCTCTCTGAGAAAAACAACAACTATCCAAATCAACGAAACTTCATCCGGAAAACCAGAAGTCTTCCGCCCTCTCACATTTCAGGAAACTCTCCGCACCACAATGACTACTGCAGAATTCACAGATTTCGCCTGACAACTCATCGTCCGGGAAATCCTATAAACTTCCGCTTGCTCCGCGAAAATGCCAAACATTTTCTCTATACCTTCAGAATCCACAGATTCTGCCAGATTTGCTTCTGGGAAATACTGAATATTTCCGCTTCTCCACGAGAACCATTCTCTCGAACTTTGCCCCCTGGAGAATTCTTAAAATTCTCGCATCTAATACTTGGGGAATCCTTCAGATTCCCGCCTACTCCAAGAGAATCACTCTGATTCTCGCAAAGTTCGCCCCACGGAGAATTCTCGCAAATTCTCGCGTCTTTTTTTCTCATCCAGTCGGCAGTGAAGCTATCATTTTCACTCCGCAAAATCCAACCAAGGAAAAGGTTCCACTGGTTCCAACATTTTTCAAACGAAACCATTACTTTCGTAATACAACGGCTAACCAGTATCCACTGGTTCTTTTTCGAAGAAAATCTGCAATATTTACCTTTTACGATCCCATCCTCGTCGCCAGTTGTGAGATCGCGTCCGCCCGCGGCTGCGACTAAATAAGACTGAGCTGTCACCATCTCAACAGCAATCATCATCATGAACAGTGTTGCCGAACACATAACAAATGCAAGAGCTACACACATTGGCGTAAATAAGGGGGGGTCGGGGGGGCCTGGCCCCCTCCAGACCTACTTGTGGCCCCCCCCCCAGAAAATTTTGAAAAGTAATTCCAACTTAGTCAGTTTTTATCTCATTTACATATTTCCTACATATTTCTTAATTTTGATTATGAATTCTTTAAACATATTTTTTGTTGCGTTATCACATCTATGACCATTTGTTCAGCAAAGCATCGAAATATTTAAGTTGGACCCCCGGAAACATTTTCTCGATTTTTAAGTTAAAATCAATGCCGCTTCTAATTCAGTTGCTAGCTTAAAATAATAAATTTGTTCTGCATTTGTTTGACTAGTATCCTGGTCGCAGAAACATAAAAACATAATTGTATTAAGATATAAATATTTCTGTACTATTAAACTACCATCCGCTTTAAAAAAGACTGAAGCAACTACATCAAAATGAGCACATGTACACAAATCCGGTCAATGAAATTTCGAACGACCATTCTTTAGAAAAATCTTCTAGTTAATCGCGTTAATCGTATGCCGCAAAACAGTTGATCAAATTCCTATGGAGCTTTTTGCTCTCGCTATATAATTCTGGCATAGAAAGATATAAAATTATGAAACTTAAGAATCTTTGTTACAATGACAGAAAAATTAACAACGCATTCCATTGAAAGTATTAGGACAAAACTTAGGCAACCTTCGCACTCACAACAGAGATTGCATTAAAGAAATATTTTTATAATCCTCAAAAGATCTTGTTCCATTTAATTTTTTGGCGATTTCATAAGGATCATCGGAAAACTCTTTTGTGCCTGCTTTAGTTAGAATTTGTTTTTTAGGTTAAAAAGAAATTAGATTTAGAAACCAGTTCGTATCAGAAAACATTTCTTTCGCAGCACAATTCAGATCGATTTGGTTGATTCTTTGATTTTTGCAGAGAAATCTCTCATCTATTCAGAAAACCATAATAAAGCCTCTTCCTAACGTCAGTAACTACAAAAACCCTATGTTATTCTGGAATTTGATTTATGACTCATAATTTTATGACTCATGGAATTAATGACTCATAAAAAACAGTTTAGGATTCCAAATTTGTGTTCATCGGTACTTAACTATTTCAGCACATAGCATATATTTTGGAATTGCATGAATACTTATATTGATTAAGACAAAATTTCTTGGAATTTATTCCACATATAAAGAGTTTCAAAAATTTCAAGTTTCAAAAAAAAATGAAGATCTTTATGCATTAAGTAATCATGGAAATGCTTGAAAACTTTCAGAAATATACTCATATCGAATTTCATTTATAGATAATTCGAAGAAGATTCTTGAATCTTAGATTACTCACTTATCCACATTTAGTAACATGGAGAAGCCAAGTTGACACAGACACAGCGTTTTGAAGCAATCACAGCATCATTGGAAATCAATTGTATTATTCGCGGTTTTTGTTATGTTAGTTCTAGGACGAATAAGCGATAAACTTAGTCAAACAATTTCTATTGCAATCCATGCGCACAGTGCTTTAAATCGCCTTTGAAAATTACATCCCACCAGCTGGTGCCATGGCCCCCCCTAGACCGAGACTCTAGTTACGCCTATGGCTACACATTTAATGACTGTTTACATATTGTGCATTTCATCATAAATTGTACGGTAATGCGCGTCTAATATACTACACCTAGGCTTTACTGCCGTAATCTGAAAACGTGACGTATACGCCATTTTCCAAAAATGGTGTTAACGAGTACTACTCATCGAGCTCTTTAACAGAAAAATGGAAAACATGCATGTTGTAAAATGGCTGTTACGTCACTTTTCCAGATTACAGCAGTTTAGGACCCAATTGGGTGCATGCCGCAAGGTATGCATATAGATAACCATATGGGATCAATAAGGCGACTACACCGGCAGGATTCGACAGCAGCCGCAAGGAGGACCCAACAGCAATAATCCTTTCAATAAAAACCAAAAAAAGTAGACGGATGAGCAGTGTCTGGCTGAAAAGGAGGACCCTTTCGCTAGACGAAATGGCCTTAATCGGTCACCCCTAAAGGCTAGCTTACACTTCGGGAAAATTTTGATTGACAGCGATTGACAGAGTAGAGGAATGGCTCAACTCGAGGCGGCACTAAATATATTATTACAATGAATGAAAAATGGAAAGAAATGAATTTTTGGTAGATGTTATATGTAAAGATGAAATATATGAAGTGATTAATACAAAAACATACTCAGCTCGCCCTTTATTTTATAACGTAGATTTTTTTTTATTAGTATTCATAACGTATCGATCAACACTACTGTTTTATCTCGACGAAATTAGTACACGAAGTAAGTCTGTGGTACCACTATTTATACCCTTCGAGAAATGGTTTATGTCAACTCTTAAAGGCACTCCTCTCAATCAGTGGAATAATGATTTTGACCCTGTCATCAGTACTGAAGGTCAAAAATATGTTTGCTTCCGAATTCGTTTTTGTACGGAGATCTTATTTCATTGCGTTCGGCATTTCGGAATCTCACCTTTACACAGAGCTCTAATCAGTCAGAGGGTTTAGCAGATCCACCTAATTCGCATCCGCTTCTTCTCTAATTAATCAGCGCTCTGAAGCTTAAGCCTAAGATTGAGTTACGTATTTATGATTTACTCCATAGACTCCATCCGAAAGGTGCAAACGGTGGGCCATCTAAAAGCTAATTATAGTCGTTCCATACTCTTCAGACCATCACTCATAAGCAGGGAATCAATATTCAAGCAACGCCTAACAATATACTCTTTGTCATCAACAGAGTTTGTTACTGACAAACGCACCTAGCGACAAACCTTTATCAGAAACCGAATACAATATGACAAGAATCATTTGCCTTGCATGCTCTGATATTTCCGAAAATACGATGCTAATTTTGTAATAATTCTTCGATTCTCGAATATTTCCATAAAAGCAGAAACTATGATAGGATAAAACCGAAATTTGCTCTACAAATAATGAATAATAACGGGATGAAAAGTTGGCAACAAGATTGTCTTCTTTTTTGTTGCTGACAAAATTTTTCGGATCTTTGTCATTATAATCTCCGACAAAAACAAAGCTTTGTCGTTGGTTCTTTTTTGTCGCTTGTTTCGCATGCGCATTCCAAAAAAATTGATTCCCTGCTCATAAGTATTAACAAGAGTAGTAAGAACTAGAGCACGGTGTGGTCGATCCGTAATGCACCACGAAAAGGTGACTACCCAGCATTACTACCCAGAAGTACGGCAGACTCAAGTGGGCTGGTCACTTAATGAAAATCAGGAAGAGCATCGACAGACTTAGATATTTGATATTATCAATTCAGTGCAAATCCGAATTATAGCCGCTAACAAAGTTGGATTTTTCTCACAATTCGTACGTTAAACCTAACTTCGGAAGTGGTGCGCTGTTTTCATTTGGTGATGTGCTATACAGCGCACTACTTCCGAAATTAGGTTTAACGTATGGATTGTGAAAAAAATCAAATTTCAATAGCGGCTATAACTCGATTTTCTACTGAATTTATAATATTAATGACGCTTTTTTCAACCAAATAGGTAAATTTAATCACAATAAATGTATGTTTCTGATTAGATGTGATATTTTTTTAAATTATTCAACTTGATTTAATTCAGTTTTACATTTGTTTATTCAAAATTTTTGGTACAACATCATTAACGTACTAGAACGTACCTTTTTATATTCTAAAAAAATGGACTACAACATTTAGCCGAATAAAATAAAATGCTACTAAAAAAACTAATATGTACACATTGATAGCAATAATCACAACGTTTCAGCATTTCATAGCTTTTAATTACTGTTTCATGTAACGAACGATAGAGGAGATAAATCTAACCATCTTTTTTTGCATTAATCGATTTGGTTGATGTACATTTCGACTAATAACGCTTATTTCTTCTAACTCCTCTAATAATTCAATCTCTCAGTCTTCTCTTGCATACAGGATAGGCGCGTGCCTGCCCCAAAAAAGTGAACGAATAATTTTAAAATTGAGAAACTATATACTTGATGTGTACAGAAAACGTTGGAGCAACATAACAGTAAAAATCCAAATAAATGGACCACATCGTTTTGAATTCAATTATAGATTTCGCTCACATTCACCTTAACAGTCCGCTCGTTCCTTGCCTACCATTTACCCTACATATTTACAACAAAGGTTTCTCGCGCTTTCCCATTTCGGTGAGAGAGCTTGCGCGCACGGAGAGGCAGCTGCGATAATCACGAGGACGGCGTACGTGACGACGATGATGATGACGCTGTCCGTCGTATCGACGACTTGCACGCAAGCAACTGACGACGACGTATTTTCCGTTGCTCTTTAGCTCTAGAATGTTCTCTCCCGACCGCTGCGTCGCTTTTGATGTTTTGCTTTGTCCCATATTTACTGCAGCTTGGCATTTTTTACGCACTGGTGTCCATGGGAAGCAGATCCGAAAGAATATCCTTGGCGCCCTGGTTCAGCTGGTTGGGGAACTGGATGTCGAAGGCCACCAGCAGGTCACCCCGCCGCGATGGTTCTTTGGGGAAGGGAAGACCTCGACCCTGAAGACGTTTCACTGTATTTGGTTTGGTCACTTCGCCAATAGTGCTGATGCTTAGCTTTTCACCGGACAGAGTGGGAACTTTGACCACCGTTCCGCAAAGAGCCTGACGGAGAGTTATTTTCGAAGTGTATTTGATGTCGCTGCCTTCCCGTTTGAAGTGGATATGGGGTTTGTCCCGAATGATAAAAACGATATCAGCGGGAACTTTCCCTGGCACCTGGTCCCCTTCCTTCGGGAAGGTAATTTTCGTACCTGCCTTCCATCCCGGTTTGACATTGATGCTGAGAATCTTTTCCTCTTTACGAGCTGATCCATCCTGAGACATGACCATCTTGGAGATTTTCATCTTTTTCTGGCATCCGACATTAATGTCCTCCAGGGTCACATACAGATCGTGCTCGATTGGTGGATCCTGAATTTTGTGCTTCCGGTTGGGCGATCCGTGCACATTGAACGATTGTGACCGGAATGCACCGGGGAATCCGCCACCTCCTCCCATTCCGCCACGTCCACCAAAACCAAACGGATCATCCGCTTCGCCACCGATGTCTGTGTAGAACATGTTGGAACCAATGCCATCGTTTCCGAAAAACACTCCGAATGGATCGCTTGTACCGAAGAACTGTGCGAATGTCGCCCTCGGGTCTCCATGGTACTGATATTGGAAGGTGCCGTTTCCGTCCATGCCACCACCGCCACCGCCGCCTCCAATTCCGCCCTTGAGGCCATCCTCGCCGTACTGGTCGTAAATATCTCGCTTCTTCTTATCGGATAGCACTTCGTAGGCTTCAGCTACCTCCTTGAATCGTTCCTCAGCTTCCGGACTTTTGTTCTTGTCCGGATGATACTTCAGGGCCAGCTTTCGATACGCCTTCTTGATCTCATCGTCCGTGGCCGTTTTCGCCACTCCGAGAATTTTGTAAAAATCTTTTCCCATCGTGCACTTCCGCTTTCTAGAAAGAACCATCGAGTCAAATTTTTCCCAAGTCGTAATACACCTTCCTAATCGAGCAAAATACCTTTTTCACTCGATTGATTCCAGGCAGGAATTTCACTTAATCAACACAATTCCGCGCTTTCAATAATCCTTTGCTCGATATCACTTCAAACTTTTCACTTTTTTAGCAATTTTCACTAAATTGCTGAGACTTCTGAAAATTCGATCCGAACTCTTGAATTTCTCCGAACTGATTGAACACGAAGTGCTTCGGGTGCGCCCGTTTTATTAAACCCCTTGCTTTTTCCAGAAGCAGCCGTCGAGAAGTTTCTGGAAACGGAGACTGCTAGAAAATGCGACAAGGTTTGTGAACAATCAGCTGTTTGACAAACGGGTACAAAGGTTCGAATGTAACAGTGGTGTTGGGGTGATTACGATTGCAAACAAAAACATTAATAACGTCATTCGCACGGTGTAGAAACGACCAGATGGAAAGAGAACAACACGATGGTCTTGCTGTGTTCGTGATTTTTCATCTCGCTTCTGAAGGTGTACCTTTAAACAATAATATTTTGATCGTTTTATTTTTTTTTTCAAGCATGCAGTTCGATTTCAAATTCTAGTACAACAGATCTAGCGATCTAGTACTCAGGGATGCCAGATATACAGACATGTCTGTATTTATACAGACTTTTGGTCTTGCACGGTAAAAAATATACACGTCCATGCGAACTGTTCTGCATTTGAATATGCACTACTTTGGAATCCAATCAATATCAATAGTTGAGCTTGTCGCATTCAAAGACCATCACTTCCATTTGACGTGCACAATGTTTTGAATTTAAAACAACAAAATAAAAAAATAGAATTACCTCAGCTCAGATTTGAATAACATACCTTTACTTGAAAGTCCTCCGTCTTACCATGACTCCATCTCACACTTCGAAATACCTCTTGAAATAAGCAGAACAGATGAAAGAACTGTCATCTATTTTTAGAACAACACCAATATCGCTCCACTCTTAAATCAATAGCCTTGAACCTGTAAATTCAATAGCATAGCACTTTCAATTCTAGTGGAGACATTATTGGTGCTGATCGAAGTGCTAATCATTTCAACATCCAGTGAGTAGCACTTTGATCAACAGTGTTGATGTTATGAAATTGTCTGCATTCAACACACTCGTGAAAGGTGTGACACCACTTCAAAATCAAAGGAATATCATTTTCAATAATAGTGATTTTGAAGTTGATCATTCAATAGATGGAACAGTTAAATTGAGCGTGTTGATTTTTTACCGTGTGCATACAGACATCATGCAGATTACAGACATTATACAGACTTTTGATTGATTTTACAGACTTTTACAGACATTTCTTATCTTTGGAGGAAAACCGAAGCAGAAAAAATCATGAAAACCTGAGAATCTCCGATGATGATTCCAGTATAAATTAAAACCTAATGTTGCTTCTGAAAACATTACATAGGGAATCCTGAGAGAACAACACCAAAGAAAATCGAACCAATTTTTCCGAGAACCCCGGAATTTTTCGTTCGGAATTCTTAAAGTAAGCCAGGAATATGCTTAAATGTATATTCTTTGAAATAATTGTACAATCTTCATAAAGATTTTATAAGTAATTCGAAGGTGAATTTGGACACTTGAATGGAAGCACTTGATTTTACAAGCATCCGCTGACAAAATGCTCTACAGAGTTACTAATGTCACAGACATTGCAGATATTACAGAAAGGGCTCCTGTCGAAATTATGCAAGGGCCGCCTGTGTCCGATTCGGAGCCGGGAGATGATCTGCTGATCCTCAAAATAGGGAATTTATGTCACGCCGATGTGGTCCCTTTAATTTTCCGGAGGTAAACGGATGTAGTTGTCCAGTTTTCTCAAATGATTTCCTCCATGCAGGTTTTGACATCACCAAACGGGACGATGTCGTAAAATATTGGCCCTGATGTCCGACTTCGGCAAGGAGATCCGCCAGGCACTCCGCAGTGCCCCAGGATCCAAAGGAAGGTCGTGTTCGAGAGCATGTTCGCTAAGATGCTTTGGATCCTGTTGCGCTTAGGCTTATCACTCTGGAATGTGGAGATGGCGCTGGCGCTGGCGCTAAAAGTACGATGATGGGTTCCCTGGACGGGTAGATGACGGCGCCGTGGCTGCTTCAGCCGAAAAAATACAGCACATATCTGGGAGGCAGTCCGAGATAGTGAAACCGGTCCCAGTGACCCTAATGCCGACTCCACCCATCTGTAAACCTGTGTTCATAATTGTGGAAATATCTGTGGCTTAACCACCGACCTTCTAAGAGCCACGGAATTGTCACCCCTGCGGAAATTGCAAACTATTTATATTCGCCGCAGGTCGTAGTGTGTCGATTCCAGCCCCTTTCAGCTAGGAGAGGGATCGCACGCGAACGAGCCGGCTAGCGGCAGATGGCCACCAGCGCACGGTGGCGAGTAACAATTCTGAATGTAGGAATGGTAGGACCTCCTGTTTTTGGTTCGATGAGGATGAGACAAGGTCCGAACCACGTTGGCTCTGGTCCGACAATTTACTTAGAGTTCGTGGAAGTGCGAAAGGAACGAGAGTCTCCGATTAATGGAGACTCCGAGAACTTCCACAATCTTTTTGTTGAAGAAGGGTTAGTCACCCAACCAGTGGAATGAGGACGTGTCCTCGAACGCTTTTGCTGGTTGTCAGAGTCTACCAAGTTCCGGACAAAAGCAAGGAGGTTGCCGGAAAATCCCCATTCTTGCCACTGTTAGAAGTCCTGATGGAGGCCTTGGGAACGTTTTAGATCCGCGTTGTAGGCGTTGTGCAGTACATCTTCCAGATATGCGAAGCACAGACAAACAGACATAACACATTGAACACTTGCTCGTCAAAATCATCGTCGTGCAAACACTAACGACATCTGTTGATTTCAGTTAGTTGGGCAAATCACGAACCAGATGGCGGTAGTGAGCAAACGTCAAACTCGAGCAAATCCGATGCGCGCGCTACGAGTGGTCGATTGGCCAACTAATGATTTTTTAAATTAACCAGTAAATCAGTGAACGATGGAAATTTTACGAGTGTTATGTCTGTTTGTCTGTGTGCGAAGTATGTGCCCGTGCCGTGTTCCGGGCGGAAGGCTTGTCAGCGAAAGCCGAACCTAAATCCACTTCTAATTTACAGCCGCTGTTTACACACCTTTTCACGGCTTTGAAGACACCTCTTGTTAGATAAATAGACCGGTACATTCCGGTCTCGAGAGGAAATGTTGTTTTTGTGGGTGGGTACAACGAGGGTTTTCCGCCATTCGTCCGAAAAGATTCGATCAGACCATGCTTGGTTGATCAACTCCAGAACCAGATTTTGGCGGAGTTGGGAAAGTTTTTGATGATGAAATAACCAACCATATCGAGAGCTGATGATTTTCCATTACTCATTGAGAGGGCGAAGGCGGAAAACGCAGAATTGAAATTGGCGTTTTGTGAATCCGGGGGGTCTCGAAAGATGGAGAGTGGCCGCTGAATCTCAGCTGGATAATCGCTAACGTAAACTAAATGAATTACAATTATTTTTGTGATACATACATTCTTAATTATTTCACATTATTAATTATTCCAAGGAACGAAAACTTATTACGAATTTCAGATTATTGAAGCCTTGATATTCGATGATATCAAAAATGTATGGTTCTGAGTAATTTTATATTTTCAGTATATACCTCTGAAGCCCCATACAGACAAATACAGACATTTTACTGAGATTAACACAGACATTTATAAATTGTATCTGGCATCCCTGAGTACTGCCGTATAGTGCCGTTTGCTCGAAATTCCACAGAAAGGAAAATCATCGGGAAAACAAACACGAATTCAATAAAATTATTAATTTAATTTAATTAATTTGTTATTATGTACTAGGGCTAGGGTAAAATGACTAATATTTCCGGTAATTTTATTGAAAATTCCATCGCAAATTCTTGTCAATTCCTTTGCAAAATCTATCAGCCTTAGGAAATTTCTTTGATAATTCATTCTCAAATTTCTCTCTCCACTTCAGGAATTCCCTCCAGAGATATTTCAAAATACTACGCCTTAATTTTTTTGACGTAAACGTCTAAGGGGAAGACTCGGATACAGGGTGACAAATGAAAATTTCCAAATTCGAGACCGTCTAGCATTGCTCTTCTTTCGACGTCGAAGCGAGGACATACCTGAGCAGTCAGGGCAGACGGGGACCTCCGCGTGCTCAAACCTGTGAAGGTACTGTCGGAAATTGCCATGGCCTGACAGGAATTGTGTCAGATGGAAGTGAACTTCCCCATGGGGTCTCCTCACCCAGCTTGATATGTCAGGAATCAGCCGGTGAGTCCACCTACCTTTCGAGGAGTTATCCCACTCGCGCTGCCTGTTACGCTCATGGGCTCCTCTGGTACGTAGCTCAAAACACTCGATCCTTGTCTTCCCGGATGACCAGCCCGACTGGCATCATGCTCGCTATCACGCAGGATGCGTCGTGCGATACCGTGCGGTAGGCAGATATCACTCTGAGACACATCAAGCGGAAGGTGCTCTCCAGTTTCTGCAGGTAGCTAGTTACCCTCAGTGCTTTTGCCCAGGACGGGCCACCGTACCTAAGGATAGATGCGGCAACGCCTGCCATTAGCCTACGACTACTGGCGCACACCATGGAGCTGTTGGACACCACCCTCGATAATGCCGCCACAGCAGCTTCTTGCACGCATATTCGACATGGCTACCGAAGGTGAGCTTGTCGTCTATGATGACCCCAAGAATCTTCAGACTCCGCTTTGAAGTGATCGCGACGTCTCCCACTTGAACAACTGCATGTTGTGCCGACTAACGGTTATTGACGATAACCACCTCCGTCTTATGTTGAGCGAGCTCAAGCCCTCTCGCACTCATCCTCATCCAGTCCGCTGTGGCGAATGCAGTTTCTTTATTTCTTTATTTGGTAACTATATTCATCTGACTGTTGTCTACATGAATTAAAAATTTTAATCTATAAGCACGTGGATCTTTTCAATCTGGACATGAAACAATTAGAAGACACATCAAAATTGTGGAGTTCCTCGACAGCCGTGAATGTACGAATCATTGAAGTCATCGGCTCATGATATCCAAAACCAGTTCGGTGAAACCTCAGTTGAAGTAAAGTAGACAACCACTTCGTAGAATTCTTGGTGCAACTCGGATGTGCAATAATGATAACAGCCTAGAACAATCAATTTCGCCGTTCAAGAGCTTAGAAATGAAGACTGCTTGTTGCATTCTTCGGCGTCGATCCAGCGTATCTAGTTGAAGCAAGCCACAGCGATCAGAATATGGCGGAAGGTTGTATGGATCACGCCAGGGTAAATTTCGCAATGCTATCCTGATGAACTTACGTTGCACAATGCACACTCTCCATTCGCAAACTCCATGTTACCTGATAAGGCATCCAAACTAATACGGCATTTTACAAAATCGGACGTACGAGAGAGCAATACAGACAGAGCTTTCAAGCAATGGGGATCGGTGAAGTCTTTTGAGATTTTTGGGATGAACCCCAATTGACGATTAGCCTTAGAGATCACATTAGACCGATGCAAGTTAAATGTAAGCTTGTGATCGAGCAGCACTCCCAAATCGCTGAATCTATCCGTTCTCTTCAAGGTAAAATCATTAATCGCATAATCATACAATACTGGCCTAGTGATTCGAAAGTAAGACATCACTATACACTTTGGAACGCTCACTGTCAGCTTATTTCTGGAACACCAATCGACGAATATGTCCAGCAAAGTTTGCAGACGAATACAATCCTCGATGGTTTGAACAACGATGTACAATTTCAAATCATCAGCATAGGCAAGCTTACAGGCTGGACCAAGCAGTAGTAACACGTCGTTGAAAAACAGGAGAAAAAGAAGTGGTCCTAGGTTACTTCCTTGGGGCACACCCGAAGAGTTGGTGAAGCGTAAGGATGTGCAGGCATCAATCTTAACTCGTAGTATTCCTCCTGACAGATATGAGTATAACCAATTTGACAACCTATTAGAGGCTCCAAGCTTCTTAAGCTTTGCAATCAAAATATCAGTCAAATGCAGCAGCGAGATCCGTGTAAATAACGTCCACTAACGTAGTGAAGTCTAGCAGATTTGTAGTTACAGAACGGCCAGGCATGAAACCATGTTGATCAGCATCGATGTAACACTTGACATGTTCAAGAACAAAAGCACTCGTGATCATCTCAAACAGCTTTGATGCAGCAGAAAGACTAGTTATACCTCGATAGTTTTTCACGTTCCGCTTATCACCTTTTTGCCTTTCTCGTACACTAAGTGTACGTAAAGGCTATAATATTGCTTCAAAAACAAAATTTTGATAGGAGGCCCGGAGGGCCGATTTTTATATACCGATCGACTCAGCTCGACGAACTGAGGTGATGTCTGTATGTGTGTATGTATGTATGTGTGTGTGTATGTGTGTATGTGTACAAATTTTGTAGACACACTTTTTTGAACTTCCCATTGTCCGATTGGCTCGCAACAAGTTGCAGTCGACGCGGAATTCAGTTCCATTGTTTGCTATTAAAAATTAGATCAATAGCTCATCGCAATCTGGAGTTATGGCCAAAAAACTGTTTTTGCGTATAAAAAAATAGCAAAATGTTCTACACTGATTACACCTAGATTCGAACTTCTGACCTCTGGGGTGGAAAGCGCTTGCTGTACCACATAACCATCGGATCACACTTGGTATGAGTGAATATAAGTCGTACAGTATTCATCAAATTGGTATATGTTCATTTCTTTTCCAAGCCACAGAGTTCACTCTGCTAGGGTGACGGTACCAATATTGGAAGTATTATTGTATCAATGAAAGAAAATATGTATTTGATAATTCGAAATTGGTAGTTTTAATGCATTAACTAATAGACAAACTTTGAATTAGCTAGAAATGAAATTGGATTCATTTCGTCTTGATAATTAATCTAAATTTCTTGGAGGTAAAATGAGCTCCACTATACTGCCGTCGCAAGCATAATAGTCCAATATTGATTTTGCTTGGAAGAAAATATAGAACAGTAACGCTTACGGCGGCAGTATATAGGTAGGAAAGCCAATTTGCTGGGGAAATTATTGTTTTCAATTAGTATTTATAATGGCATAATTACAACGTGTCGTTTCAAGTAAAGCAAACGTTCAGTAATGCAATGATGAACAATATTATTAAGAACCCATTGTCTCCACTGAGGGCATGATCGCCCTATAAGTGTTTATTTGGGTAACCTTTAACGAAGAGAAATCTGTTCAATAATTAATAATGTTTCTCTTTACTAAGCGTAATCAGGCCCATTTTTTCTATTATTTTGCTATCATGCGCTCGCATACCCTATATACGAGTGAACTTCTCAAGTGGTATTTTTTTTGTGGCGTGCAATAAGCGTATGGGAGCGCAGTTGGTTTGCGTGAGGACGCTATGCAAGCACATTTCGGCGGGAGCGAACGGCACTGCATTCGCTTCAGTCGCTTGCCGTCGGATGAATATCGCAGAAGGAAGCATCACCAACACACCGCATTGGCCCTGACGAAAGCGAGTAAACAAAATGGGAGCCGGATGATGCTTTTTTATTTCACCCGGCAAGGGATATAGGGCGTCAGTTTTAAAATGATTGGTAAAACGTTAAAACACATGTTAGCCGAAAATAGTTTAATTTTTCGGGTTCGAAATTTAATTTACTTTTAGATTAGCAACACGAAAGTCTAATTATTTCGATTAAAAAACATGTGTAGATATGTAGCCTAACATAAAGGTGAAGATTTCGGCTATCTGTTGGTGGTGTTGGATTGCGTGGGAGTGCTCTCGGCTCTCAGATTTGACAAATCGATGTTTTAATCTTAAACGCAGAGAAGTCGTTTTAAAAATTTTATATTGAGTTATAGAAAATAAAAATTGTTTATAAATATGTTTTTGAAAAAAAAAGTGGACCGAACGAGCGTCGAACATAGACTCTCTGAGTGAGAGCCTAGAACGATACCCCTCAGCTATCTTTGCTTCTTGGAAGCGAGGTGATCGGAGTAGAACAGGTTATACGCAATTTGCACTGATCATCGGCTGCTTGTGCATTCGTGTGGCAACGCGCGGGTGCTGTGTTTAGGTTCCGTGGCATATTCAAATCATCTGACGTTGAAAAACATTACGATTGAGTTTACATCATGTGCTTTTGTGTCAATTCGGTCAATTCATTTAAATATGTCACTTAATATTCATAATGTTTTGGTGTGCCGGGAAGCAACTTCAGAATCAATTTCAACATTTAATTTGAATCCTCTGTAGGCATTCTTCCTGGCGTTGCAGCAAATAATCCATATTGGCAAAACATGGCTGGCCTAACAATTAATTTGTTAATAAAACAATTTATTTTAGTAAATGGTTTTGATTTTTCTATAAATATTAATTTACTATATTCGTACCTTTTCGCTTGCATGCCTTCTGTTGAAAAACCACTGAGATATAGCCATTTGAAAATTTAGTTACTACGATTTTCTGCACGAATGTATCCGCGTAAGTTTTTTTAGCGAATCAATCCTAGTGTTAATTGGAACATTCATGGTGACAACATATCTGTTTGAAGATTTCAAATAGCACTCGGATTATGTGGAAGAAGCTGAGTTTCGGAAGGATTCGGAGAAAATTTTTCATTCTTGCAAATCAATGGAAATGTATCCAAACTTTTCTATCTTATCTTATCCACGCATGTTTTGGATCATGTAGTAATCTAAGTTCGATCATTTAGTTTGTCGATGACTCATTCCGGAGGTTAAATTTCAAAACGTGTTTTATGGTGGACTTCTGGTGCGAATATTTTTCGACAGCTCTGCCCAACAGTTTGTTTTTTTTTTTAAATTTACCTAATAACAGAGTTAAAACACTAGTGTGTAATAACTTATACTAAATGATAACAACATTATTTTTTTATTGGTCATTATTAGTCAGTATAAGTAAACAAAATCCGGTCCCCGATGATGCTTTTTTATTTCACCTGGCAAGGGATATAGGGCGTCAATTTTAAAATGATTGTTAAAACGTTAAAACACATTTTAGCCGAAAGTGATTTGATTTTTCGGGTTCGAAATTTAATTTTCTTTTAGATTGGCAACATGAAAGTCTAATTATTTCGATTAAAAGATTTGTGTAGTGTAGATATGTAGTAACAGTAACAGTAACATATAGGTAAATTCTTCGGCTACCTTTTGGTGGTGTTGGATTGCGTGGGAGTGCTCTCGCCTGTCAGATTTGACAAATCGATGTTTTAATCTTTGTTTACAAACGCAGAGAAGTCGTTTTAAAAATTTGGCATTTAGTAAAATAAAAATTGAATAAAATTTATTTGTATTATACCAAAAAATTATGTTTAAAAAAAAGAGGGTTAGGATGAGTGCCGAGTGCTCTCGGCTCTCAGATTTGACAAATCGATGTTTTAATCTTAAACGCAGAGAAGTCGTTTTAAAAATTTTATATTGAGTTATAGAAAATAAAAATTGTTTATAAATATGTTTTTGAAAAAAAAGTAGACCGAACGAGTGTCGAACATACACTCTCTGAGTGAGAGCCTAGAACGATACCCCTCAGCTATCTTTGCTTCTTGGATGAGAGGTGATCGAAGTATAACAGGTTATACGCAATTTGCACTGATCATCGGCTGCTTGTGCATTCGTGCGGCAACGTACCTGGTGCTGTGTTTAGGTTCCGTGGCATATTTAAATCATCTGACGTTGAAAAACATATACGATTAAGTTTACGTTACGTGTGCTTTTGTGTCAATTCATTCAGATATGTCACCTAATATTCATAATGTTTTGGTGTGCAGAGAAGCAACTTCAGACTCAATTTCAACATTTGATTCGAATCCACTGTAATGCATTCTTCCTGGCGTTGCAACAAATAATTCATATTGGCATAGTATATGTAATACATGGCTGGCCTAACAATTAGTTTGTAAATCAAACAATTAATTTTAGTAAATGGTTTTGTTTTTTTATAAATATTAACTTACTATATTCGTACCTTTTCGCTCTGTGTGGTTTTTGATAGTTAATTAATTCATGCTATACATAAGTCCTAAATCTTGTACTTCGCTAGACCAATTAATTGGAACCCCATTCATAGTGACAACATATCTGTTTGAAGATTTCAAATAGCACTCGGATTATGTGGGAGAAGCTGAGTTTCGGAAGGATTCGGAGAAAATTTTTCTTTTTTGGCAAGTCAATGGAAAATGTATCCAAACTTTTCTACAATCTAAGCATGTTTTGGATCATGTAGTAATCTAAGTTTGATCATTTAGTTTGTCGATGACTCATACCAGAAGTTAAATTTTAAAACGTGTTTTATGGTGAACTTCTGGTGTGAATATTTTTCGACATTTAACCTCTGGAATGAGTTATTGACAAACTACTAAATTATCGAACCTATATTACTAAATTATCGAAAACATCCTTGCTATAATCCATTACAAATTACACTAAGGTAAACAACGATTTTTGATTCCCTGACACATTATTGGCACAAGTATGCTGATTTAGGTAACACCAGCTCTGTCACGAGTAATTTATCAAATTTTGTACAGGAGTTTACCTGTAGATCTGAGTGATCTGATAAATAAGTTTAGTTCAGTTCAGTATAATATATACAAAAGCAAATTAAAATTAATCAACTTTAATCAAACCTTCGGTTAATCACTTCGAAATTTTCTCCATATGAAAAAACGCAACCCTAGTATCGAATTTGATCCAACTTAATAAAATCTGAAGAGAAGATTTTATTAAGTCGGATCAAATTCGTAAATTTTAGTTGAAAAGTGGTTAAATATCAATGACAAAAACGGAACTGCTCATCAGCAAAAAATGAATTCTTATCTATATGATGAAGAATCATACTATTCCAGAAGGTGCCAGAAGCCTAAGCTGGATTCTGACTTCAAAACGGAAACACTCGAAAATTTGTCATTTGACCAAAATTATGGATCATATTACCGAAGTTATGGATCATAATCACGATAAAAATTGCGCAAAATTGTATTTTTTATTAAATGTAGTTTTCTATGGATAAATTTTAAAACATTTAAAGATCATTTGTCATACGCTCATGGGAAAATAGCAGGAATGATATTGTTTTTCTTGATCATGTTTGAAGGTACATACTTATTTTCCAATTATTTGATTTATTTTTTTTTTCACTTAGTTATGCTTAGTTATGGATCTTAAAATTATTCTTTATGGATAAGCCTGAACTATTCTATGGATTTAAAGTAGCGTTTTATGGAACATTCAGATGTTTATGGATCGATTCAGATATTTATGGATCGTTGTTGTGCATTTAACGGTACAAAGTAAGGGCTGCCATAAACAAATGTGAAAAATAAGCCCTATTTAGTGTTATATTAGACTTGTATAATATGTTTGTCAACCCTTTTGAACGAGCGAGAAAGGCATCATCACCGCTAGGTGGATTAATCAGGGTTTTTATGTACCGGAACCATGAACGATTGTTTCCAAATTGCCGGAAAATTGGAGTCATTAAATGATTGGTTGAAAATTTTGGAAAGTGGCTCCGATAGTGCATAGTGCGATAGGGCGAGAAGTTGCATTTTAGTTTTTTGGCAGCATTAGTAATCATAACTGGTGTTATGTGAAACGTGTCCAGGTCCAGCAGATTGCGTGGCACATCGAAAATGGCACAGTCCAGCTCACACGAAGCTACGAGCTCCGATGTAAAAACCGATGAGAAATGAGTTGATCGCATGTGCTGCGGTTAGTTCTACTTCTGGAATTGACTCCCCGTAGACCTCTAGGGTTACATCGTTAGCAAAGCCGACGATCTTCACACCAAGAGGGAACTTAAGCTTCAGCACTCCATCATACATCAGGTTCAATAGTACCGGGCCCAGGATTGACCATTGCGGTACTTCTGCGGTAATAGGAACGCTTTTCTGACCGGCATCGGTCCGGTATAGTCCCACCGGCAGGCTAAGCCAGCGTAACGAGAGCGCGATGGCATCCCAGCTTGCGCTATTGAATGCGTTCTTCACGTCCAGTTAGAGATGTCGCAAATTAATCGATTACTTCGATTAATCGATTCATCGTTGTGATAATCGATTAATTTTGAATCGATTATTACCCAACGATTAATCGATTCAATAATCGAGAGGAATCGTGAGTAATCGATTAGTTACTAATCGATTAATCAGAATTTTACGACATCATAAGGTTGTCGAAAATTAATTGAATATTTCGATTAATCGATTCATCGTTGTGATAATCGATTAATTTTGAATCGATTACTATACAATGATTAATCGATTCAATAATCGACAAGAATCAAGAGTAATCGATTAGTAACTAATCGATTAATCGGGATTTTACGACATCTCTACGTCCAGTGTCACCAACGCACAGTATCGAATTCCTCTCCTTTTCCTTTGGTTCGCTACCTCTGCAGTCTTTAGCACTGAGTTGATAGCGTCCACTGTGGACTTACCCTTCCGAAAACCAAACTGGTTACTCGACAGTCCATCCGTACCCTCTGTGTACGGGGTGAGCCTGGTTGAGGATGATCCTCTGGAGCAATTAACCCGTCGTGTCGATCAGGCATATTGGTCTGTACGCCGATGGGTCACCCGGAGGCTTCCCGGCCTTCAGCAGGAGTAACAACTTCTGCCTTTTCCATCTCTCAGGGAAACGACACTCGTCTATAGGCATCTCTGCATAGCTAGCCTCAACATGTTCGGGTTCGCTATGATCGGTGCCTTGAGTGCGCTGTTTGGAACTCCATCAGGCCCTAGAGCTTTGTTCATCGCAAGGGTATTAGCCACTCTTCGTTCGTCACCGGAGCCACCATTTCGGCCACACTCCCAGCACCTTGCAGCGCAGGAGGCCAGGGACTTGTGGCTCAGGGCGAGAAGAGTACTTCGATAATCCTCGCCAACCGGTCCGCCCAAGTAACCACCAATTATTATTAGATCAGATTTAACGATGTAAAGATGCATTTATTCATTAAACTGTCAAGCAACGATACAGTAATTCAGTATTACGAATGCAGCGATGCATTGCTTATGTTTTATTTCAACATGTCAATATAATGAAGCATTATATCTGTCGTGAAGGGGCCTTTTTCTACTTTAAGTCAACTTTAATGGTATTATTTGCAAGCATATATAGCTCCATGGTTACTTGGGCGGTGGCCGTTCGGGGGGTGAAGAGCCCCCTTTGGTCTTGGCCATAACGATCCTGTAGGCGTCACCCCACGGATTCGCGTTGGCACCCTCGCACAGGTTGTCGAAGTACGCCCTCTTGCTGCTCTTAATGGCCTTGTTAAGGGCCAATCTCGCAGCTCGAAACGCTTCACGAATAACAATTAATATAGTGTTTGTAAAAAAAATAGACACTGTGCTACTATGAATTAGGGCAGTAGTCAGTATGGTCGGTTAGCTCAGTGATGCCTTACGGGCGAAAGAGCTAAAACCAAGGCAAAAACAAATAAATAGAATCAAAAAATAATAATTTTAATTATTTCTATGAATATGGTTGGTGCATGAGCATAAATGTCAAATCTAATCAATTCACAGTCCTTTCTGATCGAAATTGATTTAAATGACGCTAAAAGTAGCATCACACCTTGGGAATCTTGTCCATTGGTTTTGTTCCTATGTGCTCCCAAAAAGCGGGACTCGTGCTCCTTGCCAATTTATAGTCTGGTTTACAGCTCGGGCTCTCGGAGAATTCCGCCAGATATTATTTTAAATTTGGCCGAATTTCTAATTTTTCATAACGGAACAACATAATAAATCCCATCCACACACATGGGAGGGAAATTTGCAGACAAGCAATCCTTAAAATAAGTGAGGCCCTTAATCTAGCCTTTAATATGACCAAATTTTCCTTCGGTTCGAAATTGCCTTAAACCCGATTTTGTTCAGTAACTGTTGATTTATAGATTATTTTTTATGTCGTTGTTTTTTTATAGTGGATGATTTCAAAATATTCAGAATGATTCTTAATGTTCTTAATGTTTTGGTTCTTAATGTTTCGGAAAAATCAACTCCAATGATGTTATCGATCATTTAGTAATTTGCGTTCGATCATTTAGTAGTTTGTCAATAACTCATTCCAGGAGCTGAATTTCAAAATGTGTTGTATGGTGGACTTCTAGTGCAAAGGTCTACAACTCTGCCTAATGGTTTGTTGATAGAATTCAACTAATAAAGGAATTATAGCGCTAGTTGCAGTAGCTTGAACTAAATGATTGGAATTTTGTTATCATTTAGTCTAAGTTACTGATACTATAGCTATAACTACGTTACTAGTGGAATTCAAACAACGAACTATTTGGCAGAGTTGTAGAAAAACCATCGCACTAGGAGTCCACCATACAACACATTTTGAAATTCTGCTTCTGGAATGAGTTATTGACAAACTACTAAATGATCGAACGCAAATTACTAAATAATCGATAACATCCTTGGTTTGAAACATATGTGGTAAACCAGATCTGAAAAAAAGTTCATACTTCGGAAGATTTAAAAAGAATAATTGAAAATGAACTTAATCTGAAAAATGGAATGTCTGTTCCCGCGCTTCATTTGATTGACGTTGAGGCGTAGCCTGCTTTTCAGGAAATAATTGCCTACCAATTTACTGATTCCATTCAATCCTGGTCGGTGAATTCTAGGAGCCCAATCAATGCTGCATCTTATTCAAGGCTAGCATGAATACAAAGTATGTGCCACAAGAATGATAGCAATGAGAAGCAAATGAAATTAATGAGAATGGAAATGTCAGCAACGTATGAGACGTTGCACATACATTTGAAGTGTCAACTTTCTTGAGTGATGAAAACTTTGAATACCCCTTTTTTTTCTTGAGAGTTCCCAGATGCATTTTTAAGTAGGGTACAATGCCCAATAGTGGACCCCCTAGTAGTGGAGTTTTGCTCTTCCTGTCATAAGGCTTAGAAATTTTCAACATATTAACTCTGCTTGATATCTAGCAACAAGCTCTGCATAAAACATACATACATACATAAAACACCCAAATACACGACGTTATTCGTTGAAATTAACATTTTAAAGTCTAACCGAATTCGCTCTATAGTAGACCTCCTGGGGGTCCATAATAGGAAATTGTTTCCCTATAGTCGACACTTCATTTGATTTTCATGTCCCGTTTCGGGACGTTCTTCTTCCCTAATATGGACCCCCCAAAATATTCCTATAATGAACACTCTCGTGCTTATTTTTTATAGAAAGGTAAAAAATCATTTAATTTTACTTTCCATAGCATTTCCAATGCATGTAATCAAATCATAGGACTGGAAGGTAGGTTCTCCCGATAGAATTTTATAGCAAAATGTTGACATTGCGCAGTAATAATGCAAAAATGGCTGGAGGGCCCACTATTGGTTGGGGGTCCACTATTAGGCACTTTACCCTACCCGAAGAATGATGCTACACTTTCGGCTAAAGTTTGAATTTCCTTTGAAAAAAATCTTAAGCTTAACAAGCAATGAAGGGTTACCTTCCATGAAAAATGTTGAGAACCGCTGAGATAGAGCGATGTGGCACATGTTCATCAGGAGTTGACGAATCATTTAAGTAATAGTTAATTCATCTTATCCGTGTCTCTCGTCTGCATCACTCTACAGATAATACATTGTACGTTTAAGCAAATTTCTAGTTTTGTCAATGTTTAAAAAAAAATTAAAAAAAGTTCTTCTCTGGAAAAATCTCAGAATCTATTGCAAAGGCAAATAAAGCAATAATTCATAAACCAAAATCTGCAATGAGAGCAACAACCACCCACGACGAATCTTATTGGAAACTCCCCAACACCACCCATTACGGAAAGGAAAACCTTTTGTTTTGAAAAGACTTGCGAGCGACTTGTGTGCATGATGTGATGGAGAGTGAGCAAAAGCGTCCGCATATACCGCTTGTTGCAGGCTGAGCAGGTGGGAGCGCTTTTTGGAAGCAATCTCGATTCGATTCGATCGCAACGCAACCCTCTCCGCTCATCAGTCGATGGCAAGGTGTTGTACGGTTCGGTCACAGTATTCGGTGAGTGGTGTCTTATTTGTGTAATATGCTCCCCAAAACTTCCGGGTGAAAAGTGTGGGGTCAACTGGGTGGGAAGAGTGTAGTGGAGCCGCCGTCTTCGCTCATGAACGTGTGTGCAGCCCCTCGTTACTGGAGCTGGAGTGTTGTTTGTTTTTCCGCTTACTCTGAGCGTAGGAAGGTGAAAATGGTGTGAAATGCGCTTTAGGGTGGTTTATAAAGGAGGCATAGACCAACTGCTTCAGGTCAGGCAATTTGAAAGCAATTAGTTCCATTTGACGAAGAATTTTCTAGTTTGACATTATTATAAGCTTCAGATCGTCATCTGAACAAGCTATAAAGCACAATTAAAATTAATTGGGCGAAACGGGTGTTCGAGGCGACACTTGAATCTACGAAAACAAACGTGGATAGACACAACACGGGATTATCGCGGGAAACGAGAGAAGTCGAACGACTTTCCTCCACCGAAAGCACAAGTACAAGACACATAGCTTCTTTGTAGTATACACGATCGGTGATCTGGTGAGTAACTACTGGTTTTGACAGGTTTTGACTACCTTACAACATATCTTACTTAAACAGTTTGATTTACTAAGCTTTCCAGCACTTTATTAGCATAAACAGACAGGCATAACATTGAACATTGACTCATCAAATTCACCTTCGTATAAACACTAACGACATCTGCTGATTTAAGTTAGTTGGGCAAATCACGAACCAGGTGGTGGTAGTGAGCAAACGTCAAACTAAAGCAAATCCTATCCAGGCGCCTCGAGCGATCGATTGGTCAACTAATGATTATTTAAATTGACCAGTAATTAGTGAACGATGAAAATGTGATGAGTGTTATGTCTGTTTCTAAATTTACAATACCCTTTTCTTACTTTGCACCATAGAGATGAAGTGGTGCGCTTTGATTACTCTATAGGCTTCGAATTGACATGCGTTGTTATCGCCCCACTGAAAGCTGCACAGACATCTGCAAAAAGATAAATGAAAATAAATTATATAAGAAATAATACACTATCAAATAATGGTGAGGCCACGAAGTAGTTCGGCTCTTACCCTAAAAAAGTAGGCAATTCCAAAGGATTTGAACACGCTGTATAGGGGATTTATTTATTTATTTATTTATTTAAGTCCTACATCTATTTATGTCTTAATGATGGTAATAAAAAGAAATATAAGTATACATATCGTCAAAAACTTAGAAAAAAATGGACACAAACACTAAAACAGCTATCTATTGCGATGTGAAAAAAAAATCTTCGACGCAGCGTCTGACGAGGCAGGTTGAAGTCGAATATTGTAGAAACCCTGTTGAATATACGCTGTAATCCTTCAATACTACCGTTCATACTGTAGTTAGTCCGACGAAATGGCATTCTTAACATAGCGTTATTGCGAAGTGTTCTCGGCTGTACGTTAATATTAATCTGTTCCAAAATGTCACTACAATCTATTCGGCCTTGCAAAACGTTTGCAACAAGTACAGCTCGAGCGGTGTTACGGCGTTCTCTTAGCGGCTCCAGATCGATAAGCCGACAGCGGCTTTCATAACTTGGCAGGCGTAATGGATCTCTCCACGGTAGCCTACGCAGAGCAAATCGTAGGAAGCGTCGTTGCACGGACTCAATTCGTTCGGCACCGTTCGAATAATTGGGATTCCAAACGGCGGAGCAATACTCCAGTATCGACCGCACCAGTGAGCAATACAAAGACTTTAGACAGTAAATGTCAGAAAATTCTTTACCCATCCGAAAGATGAAGCCCAGGGTTTTGGAAGCCTTACCTACAACGTATGAGATATGCATTTTGTACGTCAGTTGGGAATCCAAAATTACGCCCAAGTCTTTGACATGACTCAGACGTTCTATGCTGGTGTTCAAAAGCGTGTAGTCGAATCTAACGTGATTTTTAATCCGAGAAAAAGTGATCATCGAGCATTTTGCCGGATTGACTATCATACGGTTGACGTTGCACCAATTGGCAAAGGATTCTAACTGACGTTGAAGGAAATAGCAATCGTCGATGGATTGGATTTGCAAGAACATTTTCAGGTCATCAGCATACGATAGGCGGGGAACTTCGAGTACAAAATTCACGTCATTAAAATATAGTAGGAAGACTAACGGACCCAAATGGCTTCCTTGGGGTATTCATGACGTAGCCACGAAGGAATCAGATCTGCAATTGCCGATAGCAATCACTAGCTGGCGGCCAAGGGATACGAACGGAACCATTCCAATAGAGTGCCATTTACTCCTAACTTGTCTAATTTGGCGATAGCGATGCAGTGGTTTAACTTATCAAAAGCAGCTGACAGATCTGTGTAGATGACATCTGTTTGAGCTGTTTTCGTCATGCTGTTTGTGATGAAAGATGTAAGGCACAATAAATTAGTACTAGTGGAGCGACCGGCTATGAATCCATGCTGAGTTTCAGACAGATACTGCTTGCTGTGGGAAAGCAGAGGATCCATCACAACGAGTTCGAACAGTATTTGATATTGCACTCAGCGAAGTTATTCCTCGATAATTGTCCACGTCACGTTTGTTCCCTTTCTTGTGCACAGGAAACATTTGTGCAATCTTCCAATATGAAGGAAAGATGCCACTTGATGAGGAAAGCCGAAACAGGAGGAGCAACGGATACTGCAAACTGGAAATGTGCCTTTTCAGGAAATTGGATGGAATACCATCGGGACCAGGTTTGATCGATGACTTTAGTTTTGATGCAGCAGAGGAGATCATTTCTTCACTGATGTCGATAACACCTAGTACATGGCCATATAGGGGAACATTGTCTTCTGCGTGATGTACTTCGTTGTCGGTAAGCTGTTCATCGGTAAAAACGTCAGCAAACTTTAGCGAAAACAGTCTGCAGATCTCCTGAAATGTCATAGAGGAAGGTAGGCCAGATTCCCCGCGTTGCTTGTTGACATGATTCCAAAATAGTTTAGGATGCGTTTTGAGATTGGTTTGGATCTTACTTTGATATCGGGAATAGCATATACGACTGACCCGTTTATAGGCGTTGTTGAGTCTGACGTAGTGATCCTTTAAGGCTCTATAAACCGTAATCAATTTTACAATGACGATGATTTTCAGTCATTCACACTAATACTAATGCAAATTTATCATAAAATGAATATTTTGCTGCTATTATTCGACTTTCTTTAGTCACTGCATAATCATTGCATTTTTAAATGATTTGTTCACTTACCTAACAAATTATTATTTGAAAAAACAGCTCGAAAATCACTAAAAACTGCTTTTTTCCTAGTCCATCGTGCGTATGTTTATCGAACACATACTAACTCCAAACATTCGGATCAAACACATACAGTTATCGTTAACTTACAATTATTTTTTTATTTGATTTATTTTGGCCGTTTTCTAGATTTAATCACTCCTAAACACAATTCACTAATCAAGTTCCACTTTTTTCTTCAACCTTGAAACATAATTTCTTCACTTCACGTCGAAAAACAAAAGAAAACTGCTTCAGAAAAATCGAAGTGAGACACAAACTTGACGACCGTATTGCGAATGCAGCAACATTCGGAATTCTCAAATTCACTAGCGCAACAAGTGAAATTGTGCGCTCACAATTTAGGTAGTGCAACTTCGTTCTATCGTAACAATACATCGAATACCCTAGCCGACACACAAACAACTCAATGCCTGCACAAGCAAATAATCGTCTCTTCATCGTTGCCAGATTCATTTATTCAAATAATTATTTCGGTTTGTTAAATTTGCTAAAAATTCAGGAAAAAAATATTGAACAATGTTAAGCTAGCTTCTGTTGGATGGCTAGTGGTGTATACATTCTTTTAAAACTTTAATATTATAATAGTTTTCATATATCATAAACATTTATTGTGATGTAAAATAAACATCTTGTCATGTCTAGCAACTCAATGTAACAGCTGACTTATATTTACCAGCCCATTTCCACCCACTCCAGAGTATGAAAGTATGAAAGTATGAAAAACTTAGGGCTTAGGAAGCTTTTCTGGAGCACCACATCTTTGCCCACATTTTTGTACCATATGAATAAGAAATCCAGCAAAGATGGGACTGATATGCCATCATTGGCAGTACAGCTGATAATGAAGATGTTTTTTTCTTATTCGCAATACACTAAACAGTTTTACCATCGTCGGGGCCCGGGGGTGACAATAGGTCAAATAGGGGTGAGAATAGGTCACTCTTTCAACTACTTAGAATGCTAGTCGAATAAATTGATTGTATTTGAATGCAAGAAGGCCAAAATATATTTGCTATCCTCCAGACCTCCAGACTGCAGCTAAGACCGATGACCCATTATTACCCCCGATGACGGACCTGCATTTTTTTTCTGTTACTATTTACCGACTTACATTTATCTTCGCATAATCACAGCATTTTCATGTGAAATTTTCACTCACCTCACTAATTTATATTTAATTAATTTCTCAAAAACAGTCAAAACTGCTTTTCTTAAAACTTCCTATAAAATCATATCCTCTGTTTGCTAAAATATGAAACACGTTCTTTATCAAGATTAGACCATAAAAGACTTGTCACGAAATCATATATATTTTTTTTTCAAATATAAAAGCCGCAAAACTTTTAAGCTCTACTGTGAAATTCAATTGTCCTCGAATTCTGACCTGACCAGTGATCAGGATAATGATTTTGAGAATATTACAATGCTTAGTCAATGTTAGCTAAGAATGAAAAGAATTGGTAATTGTAATGAGAAATAATTCATCATTTGATCTGCAGCTACTATCAAATTACAATACTTCGCATGAAATCACAAGTTTTGCTTAAAATACAATGCGTAGTAAGCATAAATTTACGCTGCTCCTTTTCGGCACTTTTTCGTACAAGTTTCATCACCAATACTTCTAAATTATACAGTCATTATTTTCAAAACAGTGTGATGGAGTCTTTAGCCTTAAGGAAAACGTGCGGTATTTAGTGCATTTCCTTAAGGCAGCTCTCTTGGCAGTTTTAAGTTCTCTTAATTCCCGAGTGTACCAGGACGGATGAGAGCTATTCTTGTGTACTTTTTTGGGAACATGTCGGTAAATAACGTATGCCAACATATGCGAGAAAGTCTACACAGCATTTTCGATATTATCGGCAAGTATAGCGTCCCAAGGCATACCAGATAGTACGTCGACAATGCTTTGATGGTCGGCCTTCTGAAAGTTGAATGATACGGAAGCGGGAAATACATTGAACTCGTTGGCCAGGCTCACCGGAATTCGGACAACTAAAGGAGGGTGATGAGGGACGAGCTTAACGATGGCAGCTGGAGCTGCGGCGATGAACGGGGCGACATCTTGCTTGCTCACAAAACATAAGTCCAAGCAACGTTGATTCTCATTCGCTACGTGATTGATTTGAGATAGCATCGCCGTGCTGTAGTCATCGAGAAGATACAAAGCACCCGAGTGAAATACTGACCGATGTCCATCGGGATAGAGGAAACCATTGTGAGATGGTCTCCACGAAACACCGGAAAGATTAAAGTCGCCAATGACAAGAAGCTCATCCGCCGCTGCCATACCCTCGACTACGGTGAAGACGGAACGGCAGTGGGTATCTAAGTAGTCAACGTCACGTGTTCTATCTGGAGGTATGTACACGGCACAAAGGAAAATGGCGCTCTTCTTCAATTGGATGGATATCCAGACTTGTTCCAAACATTGCCACGTGGAATTTCCAATTAGCCCTGCCTTCAAACCACGCCGTACAGCAATGATGGCACCGCCACCAGTAGATTTCCTACTATTTTCAGGACTTCGGTCACACCGATACGCTTCGTATTCAGTACCAAACACTTGACTCGAGAGTGTGCGATCATCAAGCCAAGTTTCGATCAGGACAATAACATCGTAGCACTGAGCTGATGTTGCTAGACGATAGCTGTCTACCTCTGAGTTGATACCGCCTACGTTTTGGTAGTAAATCAAGAGATCGACCTGGTTGATGATACTACCGGAGAACTGCTGGAGAAGTTAGATCCGAATCAGGCAGCGAATGTTCATTGTTGCATAGGTACTTGCCACTACATTGCACAAACTACACGTAAAAATATAGCAGTTAATTTAGCAATAAATGGAACTTGAAGTTTATAAAAGTGAGCTGAAAAATTATTGTAAACACCAAACCACCAACATTTGGGTTAAAGAACCATCCGAGGGGTGATATTTATTGAAATCTAGTCCAATATTTGCAATGCGTAAATACTCATGATTAAATAACTGCTTCATCTCCTCAAGTAACGTCAAATCAATCAAAGTTTAAAATAAAAGTACTTGCATATTATAATTATAAAATCCCAGTGATAGGTTCAATTTTAAATTTAGAGAAATACCACAGACAAACATACATAACACTCAAATTTCCATGGTTCACTGATTTACTGGTCAATTAAAATAATCATTAGTTCTGGTTCGTGATTTGACCAACTAACTGAAATCAACAGATGTCGTTAGTGTTTAAACGACGATGAATTTGATGAGTGAATTTCAATGTGTTATGTCTGTTTGTCTGTGGAAATACTATAATGAAATGAATCCAATATTCTACAAGTTGGATTTATTTCAAATAACGATTCAAAAATATTTCTAACCAGCAGACCCCGCGAACTTCGTTTCGCCTAAAATTGATTTATTCTTTGATTAGTTCTCGAGTTATGCTAAAATTTCTGGTTCATTTGTATGGAAACCCCCCTTTCCAGAAGAGGGAGGAATCTCAAACCACCACAGAAACATATCCTTCCTTCCAAAACCTCCACATGCCAGATTTGGTTCATTTACTCGATTAGTTATCGAGTTATGATAAAATTGGTGTTTCATTTGTATGGGAACCCCTTTTTCAAAAAGGGGGAGGGGTCTCGAACCATCATAAGAACCTTCCCCGGCCCAAAACACACAATTTTAACGCCGATCGGTTTAGTAGTTTCCGAGTCTACAAGGGTCAGACAGACAGAAATTTAATTTTTATGTATATAGAAGAGAAGAAGAGAAGATATGATGATTTTTAGAAAAAAACTATTCAATAAATATTTACAATTTAGTTCGAATATTAAGAGCTTCAATTCCAGCCAATATCTCAATAGATTTAGTATGAGGAGAAATTGAATATTTTCATATTTTGAATTTGGAATGGTTCCCATTGAAATCGAAAAGTTAATGCCAGGGCCAGTAATCCCAGCCCCTGCCATTTGATTTTGTTTGGAGCCATCTGTATAAAATTTTAGGGAGCCAGTCCGAAACCCAGGGTCTCGTGCACTCCAATTTCCACGAGTTACCTAAGGAACTTTGAAAGGGTGATTGTAGATTTTTTCCTTTCATTGAGTCAAAACCAGACTGACTGATTTGCAACTCATTCAGAATGCTCATATGTCCAACAAGATCCCCTTCAAGAAGATTCAGAGATCGTTTGATCCTCAGAGCAGTTTTGATTGCGTTCAATTGGATGTACAGGGGATGGACAAAATAAGTAAGATAGGCAAATTTTTGGTAAAATTAGATGTGTTGTAACTATCTTAGTTATCATCCGATTTTGACAATTCAGGCATGCTTGAACTAGAAAATTAATGCAGTTTGACGGTATGTCCACGGAACCGACTATGGTCACCGGATTCCCGAGATATTCCGGGTTTTTCGAAGGTAGGTTCAAAGCCGTAAATTTGAGGTGGATATTAGGAGAAGTTGTGGTTGAAAATTGAATAATATTAGTAACCACAGTAGGGCTTTTGCCGATTGGAACCATATGTCTGTTTGTGTTTTTTTTCCTTCCTAAGCAATGGAGGGGGAATCTGCTCAACAGACATCCTGGGTTGTCCAGGAAGTGCGGGGTTAGGGATCACCTCCATTAGCAAACGAGGGAGGCAGGACTACATCCCCGACCCGCTAAACCGTTTCCATTGCCGCCTAGCCCATAGTCCCTTCGGTACAACCAGAAAGTAATACTTCAAAGGGGGGCCAGTGAACAACGCACCCTCGAGGTTAGCTGCGTGTCCTTGCAGCATCGAACTTTGTGACTCGCTTTTTTAGAAGAACACCATGGTATCGTGCCAGCGCATTACCGGGTTTCCAGGTGGCCTTACCACGCCCTATGTCCTCGGAAGGTGGGAAGGGTCGACTTCGCGCCTGCTTCCCTCTGCACGACTGGTATCAAGAATGATGATGCCGCGTGCACCCCAAATTGACCTTTCTGCGATAGGGCCTATTCGCCAGCACACAGAGGGACTTGCCGACGCGGTGCCTACGCCTGCCCCAGCCTTGACGAGGACCCCTTTCCGTCCTCGAGCTCGGAACCCGCCCGGTTGACCGACGCCGCGAAAGCGACGATACCATGTTGTTCTTCGCGCGGCCACTTGTTCGATAAAAGGATCGAGTTCGACCACAGAGCATGACCACCGGTATGACCCATGAAGCCGACTCCGATCCCTTGGACCACCTCTTATTTGCGCCTGAACTAGCCATCCTTGAGTCACGCGCCACCTTCTGTGTAGCTCCGAGACGATTTGGGCGATAGCCGATAAAACGGCGTTCCAGCCAACTTCATCTTTACACATCCTCCGAACTAGGTTGTCCGGGGTAGTGTCCAGACCACATGTGGCAAGCATGTGGTCACGCATTGCGCGAAAACGTGAGCACACGAACAACACGTGTTCCGCCGTTTCCTCTAAACCTGCGCACACCAAACACTCGGGCGAGGCCGAGCAAGCCAGCTGCGTTACCTGCACTGTGATTTTACAGCACGCTTAAACGCCGGGCACATCAAACCCCCCATGGGGTGTTTGCTGTTCACAGCTTTGCTGGAACAAATCAAACAATTGGGAGGGTTCGTGCAGCATTGTGCCTTATGTCCCTCCAATCCGCAGCGTCGGCAGAGATTGCTTCTGTCAGGGCCATTGCAATCCCATTGCTTGTGCCCCGGTTCCAGATACTTGAAGCAAACTTCGGGTTGCTCGTATATGCCCACAGGGCATACCGACCATCCCACCTTGACGCTTCCTAACTAGACTACCTTGGAGGCGTCCGCTGCAGATAGCCGAACCAATGCTACATGCGTCCCTGCCGGACCTTCCGTAGCCGAACGGCTGCGGTGGGCGTCTCCACTTCACACTGTCGCCGCAGTGCCGTGACGAGCTCTTCGACTTCGGTGATCTCGTCCAGGTCTTTAACCCTTAGATTCACCTCCGTCGTGAGTGCCCTCACCCTGACCGTCTCGCCTAGGATCTCCTCCGCCAACTTCTTGTAGGCGGCGCCCTTTTGCGAGACGCCCCGCTTTAGCTCGAGGATCATCTCGCCCATCCGGGTACGTCTTATTCGACGTACGTCGGCGCCGAGTTCACCGAGCTTGACGTCACTCCTCATCGCCTTCAAGACGTCCGAGTATCTAGCCTCGTCCGCCGTGATGACTAGGGCATCGCCCCTGGAGCGATTGGCGCCTACCCTAGACTTCTTGCTACCCGCATTCGCCTGGCCCATCTTTTCGGCCCTTGACGTCTTCGGTTTCCTCTTGTTCTTGACCAAGGTCCAGGAGGCGTCATCCCCCTCTATTTCCCTGGTCTGGTGCGGCTGAGAGCTCTCAGCCTGCCGTAACCCCTTACCACCGTCTTTCCTGGGTGGACGGACCTTTCCAGGTCCTTCCTCCCCCGGTTTTGGAGGTACCTGGCCAGGGTTCAGCTTCCCAGCCCCACTAACCTTGTTCGGGGTAGTAACCCTCCGCGTTTTGGAGCGGCCCCCAGGGAGCTCATCCCCTGGAGACTGTCTCCCCCGTTTTTGTGTCTGCTCCGTTGGAGCAGTCACCCCCGACGTACCCGCAAATACTTGAGCCTAAGTCTGGGTAGACTTTGGTACCACCGTCTTCGCTGGTACGCCTTCGGTCGATTCGACCTTGCCGAGTCCGCGAATCCTTGGGCCTCAGTCTGGGTAGACCTCGACTCCACGGATTTCACGGGTTTACACTTGGCCGTCCCGACCGCCCTCTCCAGCTTGGTGTCCAGCATCGACTTTCGAAGTTTCTGCAAGCTCCGTTTGAGGTCCTTACTGATATTATGCTTCGATGACGCAAAGTCGATGATGGTGTCCAGCTGTTCCGTCGCCACCTCGAAGGCCGAAAGCCCATCGCGTTTGCGGTTCATCGCCTCCACAAGCCATGGGCCGTCAATAACCTCTACCGGCGTTTTTTTAGCCGAGATGAAGGTTAAGTGACCCACGATGGCGCTGCGCACTGAGCTGCCGACTATTGCCTCTGGCCTCCTAGGCGGAGACCTGACCAACCCACCTCTTGCGAAGGGGTTGTCGCCTACACTACTACCACTAATTGAAGAATTGCCTTGGTTTTCCATTTTGGTCCCACGAGTTGCTCGGGAAGAAGAGGTCCACCACGCCAGAGCCCAGCATGACGCGGTAAGGGACAATTACTGTGGAGGATGCCCAGGGGCTTTGGAACAGAATGTCGAAAGACAAAAGGTCGATGGACAAAAGGTCGACGAACAAAACGTCGAAAAGACAAAAGGTCGATGGGACAAAAGGTCGAAGGAACAAAAGGTCGAAAGGACAAAAGGTCGACGGGACAAAAGGTCGAGGGGACAAAAGGTCGAGGGAACAAAATGTCGACGGAACAAAAGGTCGAATGGACAAAATTTCAAAATCTATAATTCTGTATACATGAAAAATACTAAATATACGACAAGTTTGAAAACATGTTTCTGAATAAAAAATCTAGCTTATTACATTTCTCAAAGATTTCTCCTTCTTTATTTCATGGGCAGTTCTTTAACCAATTTACAGTGAATATTCAGCAGCCAGGGCGAGCATTGTATGATTTTGATTAGTTCTCGGGATAAGAACTGAAAAATTAATACTTGTTAGATCGTGCTCTTGTAACACGTGTCGCTTCGAGTGCATGTTTGAGTGAAATACGTTTGTTTTGGTATCTTTGATTCAGTGTCGTATAATTAATTATTTCACCGACGTGACTTCCTATACATTACAAATCCGATGTCGATCATGGAGAATCAGAAGATTGTCAGTCTCTTGTATAAATGTGTTGTTATTGGTTTTAAATAAGAAATAAGCACTGAAGCATGTACACAAAGACTGGCCTTAAGCCGTACATAACAGTTTACATCATACACATTATTCACTGATTCAACCGTACGGATCATTTTAATTAACACTCAAACATGCGTGATGAAAAAATCTCTCTCATGGTACACAACATGAACGATCCTGCATTAGTGTTCCAGGATATAACCATGATTGTGCATATGCAACCACTCGGAGTATTCGAGAGACGGGTGCTTAGGACCACCTTTGGCGGTGTACAAAAAGACGGTGTGTGGCGGCGAAGAATGAACCACGAGCTAGCCCAGCTCTACGGCGAACCCAGTATCCAGAAGGTAGCTAAATCCGGAAGGGTACGATGGGCAGGGCATGTTGCAAGAATTCCGGACAACTACTTTGCAAAGATGGTGTTCGCCTCCGATCCGGCAGGTACGAGACGGTGTGGAGCACAGCGAGCGAGGTGGGCAGACCAAGTGTAAAACGACTTGGCGAGCGTGGAGCGAATTCGAGGATGGAGAGATGCGGCCTCGAACCGTGAGTTAACGTCGTTGCCGACCGGATGTTGTGGAATTCCATCGACGTTCCCATCGGTGTCAGCATTTTGGAGTTGGCAACATCGAGGGGCATTAGCAGAACCAGGCGAACGATATCGAGGGCGATCATAGAACGTGTACCTACCGAGGCAGTGCAGACTCAGGATACTTGTAATGTAGTTAAGTTAAGGATAATAAATCAGTTGGTTGTGAACAGTGAAGATAGTTAGACGTTTAAGTTTTTTTAAAAGAACTCCGTGTTCTCGAATTATTAACTCGTGTATTGTGGCGTTAAATTGTCGATTCAGTGGTTTCTGTTTAGATGTAAACTAAATAAATGAATGAATGTACTTATGCATATTGCATATTGGTGGTAGATTTTTGTGTAGAAATTAGAGGTTGTGCGATCAAGTCAAGATTGGGCCATCGTTCTCAAGAACAGTCTGTAGGTCGGCTATGTGAATCGCTCAAAAAGGTGTCTTATATTACATTTTCCTTGTATTGAATTTGTTGAAAACATGGGCCAACCTGACCCTTATTTGGCCAAGTGTCACCCCCGATGACGGTACTTACATCATAGTTTTCCTTTGTATTGTTCTCAATACTATGGCTTTTCAATTTTAACCAATTTTGTAATTTCGACCTTTTGTCTTTTCGACATTTTGTCCTTTCGACATTTTGTCCCGTCGTCCTTTTGTCCATTCGACCTTTTGTCCCTTCGACCTTTTGTCCATACGGCCTTTTGTCTTTCGACCATTTGTCCTTCGACCTTTTGTCATAGATTCGCCCAGGTACCCCACAGGCTCCGTTAAAGGCCTAGCTTATTATTTCACCCCCCTGGCCATGCATCCCCTCGGCACGGGTCGCTTGACGCCTTGGGATTAGGGGTTAGGGACGATGGTCCCGGTCTAACTCGCAGTGGCCATGGGGAGGGGTCGTCAAGCCCTTGGACAAAGTCCCTGCTGGCCCGGATGTCTGTTTGTGTGTATGTATGTATGTGTATGTGTGTATCTGTAGACACACTTTTTGGAACTTAGCATTGGCCGAATTACTCGCAACAAGTTCCATTCGACTGAGAATCCTGTTTCATTGTTTGCTATTGAAAATTGGTCAGATTGGACTATGGGATCAGAAGTTATGGCCAAAATACTATTTTCTGTGCGCAAAACACGCTAAAAACACTCACTCATATTTTTCAGTTGGTGGGTTAATCAGGGTTTTTTATTATTATTTTTATAGACACAACTTTACAGTAAATACAAACATCTGAATATTTACTGCAATCAATTGAAGCTAAGTGTGAATGTTTCATGATACTAGACACGTGATCCGACGTCTGGTGAAGGTAATTCTATTTAAATAAAAAAATTAAAAAATGTTATTTAGGGATTTTCATAATATTAGTTGCACATGTTTTTGTCCAATACGGTATGTTTTGGAAAAAAAGTCTAACACGAAACAACTCATTGACAATTATACAAAATCAAGAAGAACAGATCCCCGAACCCAAAAGTAATTTTGATACAATTGGAGTTGACATATTTAGATGTTTTTCTGTTAAACAATTGTTTCGATAAACGATAACAATCTAAAACCTGAACTGGAGAAATTGCTTGGTTGCGGAAAACTTCAGTAACACGAGGTGTGATGTCATCGCAATTTAATGACTCACCATATATTACACCAAAATTGTCAAATGCGTACAACGTATAACCATTGCAAAATAATTTTAATTCAAGGAGGGAATTAGCAGGTTTAAGGGAACCGAAAACAACTATTAAGGCTCAAATTACCGTCATCCAGTCATTGACAAGAAAGACAGCCACGTGCTCGTACCACCCCCCAGTAATACAACCACCCACCGAGGAGAAAAACAGTCGCCAGCTGGAAGGGGGAAGTATTTTTGTTTCAAAACTACATCATCCAATAGCGAGGACATAACTATATCCGGTGGATGCTTCATTTGTATTGTATTTTGCGACCTAACGATAGAATTCGTAATAAATATAAGATTTTTTCAAGATAACAAGTTTTGGGAGGGACATAAAAGCTTGAAAATCACTTAAACATGTTCAAAACCTAAACGAAGCGAATCGAAATGTTCACAAGATTTGTCGAGCACATTAAAAGCTTCCGTTTAGAGGGTGTTGCGATGATTTTAAACGTCATCTTGTTATATTTTTTCCAAGCTTGTAAAAAGCCTAAATTTACTTGAAATTGAAATTTCATCCAAATTAGCTGAAAATTTGACTGAAGGCTTATTTTGGCATAAGAATCATGATTGATATTTGATATATTGATACTGTACATACAGTTTCAAACCGTAAACTCTACTATTTGAGCGAAACTACTTTTCTATTAAATCGAGTAAATTACATTTAGTTACCGATGCTACCGAGACTATTCCGAGGCGCATTAAACGTTACTTCCCACCGACCTATCGACTCTGAACCGCGGCTGCTTACTTTACATCCAGTCAGTTCGATTCAGTCGTTCCAGCGACATCGAGAGAGAAACATTCAACTTTTTAATCGTCGCTGTTGGGTGAGCCAAAGATCCGATACTGTTGTGTGTCGTCACCAGCAGAGTGGGGATTGGGGAGTGATAGTGTTTGAGTTGTGTGTCATTTGGGATTGTAAATTTGGTCATATTTCGCAGCATTTTCGGATTGAAATCAGTGTAAAAGTGTGACAGAAGGTATAAGCTGGGCAAAGGAGTGAAAAATTACCGGAATCGGGTCGATTTTTCCTGGGCAAATGGTCGAAACATGATAACCTATTAGCACTCTGAGTTGCGAAGGTGAGTTAAGAAGAAGAAGGTGTTTGTGGTGTGGAGCTCGCTGTAGCTCGGTAGTGGTGGAGCTGCTCCAGACGAAAGTGGTGGAGGCAAACGAAACCAGCTGAAAGCTACGTGTGTTGCTCATACAAGGCAACAGAAGTTAGAACCGACCGTGTGTGGAACGTTCTTAAAGGTTTGTCGTTGAAACATCCATCAGCTGTGGGGCCAAGTGGGAGTGATAGTGCATACATTCGCCTCAATTTCGGTGTACAATGAAGTGCGGAATGTGCCAACAATTAGGAGATGCGAGAACTTATGTGACACTAAGTCATGACGACGTGCAATGAGTGTTGAACGGGGCACGGTACGGTTGCGGTGGAGAGTAGTGGTTGTCGATTTCAAAACAAGTTTCTGTAGGTACGGGTGAGATGGTGTTCCTTTCTGGGATGTTGGCAAAAAGCTGCCGATTGGAACTGAGCAATGCAGCCTGTAAATGTACATCTGGGTATGTGGCTGCGCTAGATTTGTGCAATGAAAGAGTGTACCATCATCGCATGTGGCTATATCGTCAAGGTCGACTTGCTGGAGTCGAACTATAGAAGAGAAATTTTAGTTAATAGAAAGTTATTGCATTGTCTATTTGGGGAGTTTGTTGCCTTTATTAAATAATTTAATTAGGTAGTGGGAAGTAATTCCCAGAATCTGTAACCCTAATTTGTAAAACAATCGGCTCGTAGCCCAAAATTCTCCCGATCAGAATGCATGCAGCTTTTAGCATTTCTACATAAAAAATTCAAAATTTCCAATAACAAATTTGAAAAATGTCATGCCACACCCGGAGTTTAGGCAAAGCTGAGCGTTCACAAGAGCTGTCGTATTTGAGGACGCTGGAATTGGCTGAAGAAAATAAATTTATAATCTATATACATAACTACGGAAACTACTGAACCGATCGGAGTAAAAATTTGTATGCAGAGGTTTTTAGGTTCAAGACCCATCCCCCTTCTTAAAGGAGGCCTTCATACAAATGAAACACAAATGTTTGCGTAACTAATCAAGCTAATAGGGCCAAATTTGGCATGTGGAGGCTTTTCAAGGCAAGTAATGTATCTATGATGGTTTGAGATTAGAAGAGGGGGTTCCCATACAAATGAAATACAAATTTAGAAAATAATCAATTTTTAGTGAGGCGAAATTCAACGGAACAGCTTATAACTAAAAATAATGAAATTTTCATGCAGATTTTTTAAAATAATATACATATAACAATAAGTAATACCTTCACACGTAAATAATAATTGAAAAAATCAATAAATTACATATTTTTCAAAAAATAAATGCAGTTAGGCGAAGAAGCTCCATAACACCACTAAGGCATTAAAGCCGTCTTCGCTTAGCTAGGGCCCCCTTCCCATGCCGGCTCTTCCACCTAAAAGTTTTTGTGCTTTCTCTTGCATTAGAAAGTCAAGAAGCATATAGGGTTACTGCTTCTGGACTTCATCTCATAGCTCCGATATGCATCCCTCGAAAATCAAAGCAATGAAAAGGTATTTGATTTGTTTATTTTTTGTGATTTTTTTCAGCATGTTAGCAATAAGAAGCATTAAAATTGATTCCGTATTTCTTTGTTTAGCGATGAGATGAATATATGTTCAGTGAGATGGAAAACGGAGCAGTTCCCCTAAATATTAAAATAGTATGAATAAGTGTGAACAAACTTATCTATATGCGTACATTCGCGAGTCAGGTGATATCAAAAAACGGATTTTTTTCAACGGTTTATAACTAAGCGGAAATGCCAACAATATTAATCTTAATATGCACATTAGAGAGATTCAAATTTTGACTTTTTTGCCCCCCGATGTTTAAACGATTGCATTTACCATATTAATAATACTCCTAAATTTTTAGCATATTTGGATGTTATTTGATTGTGCACAAGTCATTTAAAGTTTGTATGGAAATTACATTGAATCGACACATTGACTACATAGAATACTTCTCAAGCTGAAAGGCAGTTGTTGTTGCGAAGCGATTTGTCGTTTGGAAGCAAAGTTACGAAGGAAACAAAGATGCTCATTATTGATATTGTTGTTATTTTTTACGTGTTAAATTGAATTGAAAAAAAAATTCAGTATTTCCTTAATAACTTTTCTTTTGAGTATCAAATCGTTTCGCAACAAAGACCGCCTGTTTCCCTGTAAAATTTTCATTGTTGCCGATGTATTTATATGTTTTTAGAGCTTGATGGGAAGCATTGGATAACGGTTTTCCATAAAAACTACTGTTTTCATAGTAATTTTCATACAAACTTAAAACTGCGTGTGCTCACTCATTTTACATCCAAATTGGCTAAAACTTTAGGAGGATTATTAAAATGACAAACGCAATCGTTTAAGCATCGGGAAGCAAAAAAATTAAAAATTTGAATCACTCTAATGCACATTGCACAATCGTCAATGTTTAGAATCAGGAGTCTGGTTTTGATACAATTGAAACGTTATATTCCGATTTCGAGTGTTCCTGGACCCGATTTTCTAGGGTAGTGGATACTTCTCATGTGGTTTCAAACTTGCTACGTATAAAAGTGCATGATTTTACGAGACGAATCCAACGGGGGTTTCGACATAGTCCGGAAGTCTCCCTCAAACCCTAATTTTTTTAGGGCAGTAGACAAGCACATCTTGAATCTATAGAGCTTCATCATTACGAATAACAAATCCAGGGGATCTGGTTCCCTCAAAGAAGTAAACCAACTTCGAATCGCTCCGAAACAAGATGCAAGATGATTTTTTTCACTTCCCTGAGAGAAACATGTGCTCAGGAGCACTACCAGATGTGTCAAGTCTGGTTAAAAACTTTCAAAAATCCATCTGTTCAGCTTTCCATTTCAAAATCACCGAATTCACCGAAGAAATGTAAATCTGGTTTTTATATTGTTGGTACTAAACGTGTTTGACCGAAATGAGAAGAATGTTCTTGTAAATATCAACTCAAGGATGTTATCGATCATTTAGTAATTTGCGTTCGACCATTTAGTAGTTTGTCAATAACTCATTCCAGAAACTGAATTTCAAAAAGTATTGTATGGTGGACTTCTAGTGTCAAGGTTTTTCTACAACTCTGCCTAATGGTTCGATGTTTGAATTTCACTAGTAACGGAGTTATAGCTATAGTTTCAGTAACTTAGTGATGATCATCACCACCAAGACTTTTTTTTCTTTTTGTTGGAATAAAACTTGACTGTTTTCGAATTTGTTTGGTTACTTCCTTTCGTCACGTGGAGTCATAAGTTGACATTTGATTGTATAGCCGTTCTGGATCGTTCTGATGATGAAACTATTTCATATAGTAGAATGAACAACCAACTTCAGTTACGACAGTTAATCTTTAGTTACGAAACGGTTTACAACGCTCATTGAGTTGATGTTTCGAAAAGATCTGGACCGCATCAATCAATATTCAACCCGGTAGGCATGAATCCCCCCAGAGACAAAATATGTAGAATTTTTTTTCGAACCCTCTTAAATTAAAAAAAAAATGTTCAGAAAACACCCCCCAGGCCAATTTTCTGGCTACGCCACTGATGGGGAAAGTGGTGGCCAAAAATCGAAAAATTTACTTGCTTTGAATGACATGTCTCATATACCATTTGATAGACGAATAGTTCAAAGCTAGATTTCCCAAATTTCAGCCCTCTGTGATGAAAACTCATTGCGCCACAGACATCAGACTTAGGAAAATTGTAAAAAATTGCATTTCAATCAAATACAATTCTCCTAGCGAATAACGGTCCAATTATGAGATTTGATACACACCGTTGGAAAGATAATTGTCCATCGCAGTTTAGTTTGGGATCTATACTATCTGCGGACCGAGAATTCAGCTGCGGATAGCTGCGGATGAGCGTCATTTTGGCACAAAGTAGAAAAATGGATGTTTTTTATATTTTATTTAGTTAATTATGATTATCGAGCATAAACAAAAAACCGTACAAATTAAACACTGCTTGAAAGGTTGAACTGTTAAATGTGAAATTTAGTCTTAAAAATGGTATACACTTAATTATTATTTTTATAAAAAATGGGTTAAAACAGACAGAAAATTATCATTCAATATAGAAACTGTATCTATCCAGCTGGACTAAGTTTTCAATGGTTGCACGATAACCTTGTTAATATATTCTGAATGAAATTCTGTGTTCATGTGCCATTTTACAATTTCTAACAGCTATACTTAGGAATATTTATTTTCCTAAAAACTATTATCTACCTACTTGCATTTAAAAGACAATATTTTCAAATAATGAGTTTTTTTTTCGCTCTAACGCGTATATTGTGCAGTAGTTATTTAATCGAGAAAAAAAGTCTGAATAGAATTATTTATGTTAATATGAAACATAGGAACATCGTGTTACTTTTTGATCTGAAATAGTCAATGGCTTACACCTCCACCTCTGCTATTTCATTTTACGCACATAATTCTTATTCTAGTTTTTATTTGCATTTGAACTGCCCCTAAACGTAAAAACAATCGTTCAAGTTTATTGTTCAGGAATACGTAGCTCTTTACTGGGTTAAATACTAGTTAGGGGGAGATCCCCAGCGCCGGATACCTCCCAACACCGGACACTTCTCAAAACGATACTTGCAGAGGTCCGTTCACGATCTAATGTACTGCAAAGGATAGCTATTTCAAAGTCCTTTACCTTAAGGAAAAAATTGATCTTTAGATTGAAAGCTTTGTTCAAAATTTAGGATTGAAAAAAAATGGTCTAAATTTTCTTGTTTTACCTTACTTTATAAGGTTTGAATCAACAAAGTCAAATTCGATCGAAAGCATTCTAATCATGTAGAGATGGTCAATATAAGCTATATTTTGAATAACGATCATGATTTGTTAGATATGTTATGTAATTGTGGTAAAAATAAGTTTTGTCTATTCGGCAGCTGTCCCCCTGCTGTCCGGACAGTGAGATTCTTATGTAAGCAAATAGTCATTTTTACACCTGTTTTGTTAAACTTACTTCAATTTAATTGCTTCTTCTTACTAAAGTATCAGGAAGCCACAGAAATAAGTAGAACAAAAATTTGAAGATGGCATTGAAAAAAGGTGAGAATTCGGGGTAGGATGTAATAAATTTAGCTGGAGAGTCGAATAAGCTCTATTAACACATTTTAATATCCACAACTCTAAGCAAGTGAAAAATATTGCAATTTTAAATGATGTTTCTACTCATATAATAACAACTTCGTTATATTTGAACATGATGCAAAAGTGTCCGGTACTAACGTACGCATTTTTGAAAGGTGAAATTGTCCACCAAAATTCATCATTAAAATGCATTATCGCAAAACGTGTTCAAATGCTCATGAATAGTTTGTATGATTCATCAATGATCATATTTTGTGAATACATAATCTGTATAGTTAGTGAGTTTTTCTTTAAATGGCTTATGTGTCCGCCACTGGGGGATCTCCTACACCTACCGGATGCGATGAAAATACATAAATATGATTAACCTTATTCTAATCTTACTAGGATACTATAAAAAATGCAGAAAACCCAAAAAAAAATTATTGGCCACCACTTTGAATGGAGCCGCTCCATAGTGCACTCACTTAATGATGGCGTTTTCCCTAATTCCTGGAAGCTCACATCAATACAGTGTTTTACAGATGCGCTAAACTTCAGAACATGGACAATTATCGATCCATCTTGATCTTGATCCGTCGTCGTTCCATTTAATTGCAATCAAACTGTGTTGTTAACCACACAGGTATACAGGTATTAAAAAAACTAAAAATCTCAAAACTCATGTACGATCCAACTCAATCGTGAGTTGAAACGCATCCAACTCAGCACCTAAAGCTCATGACTAAATCAAATCATACATTTGAATCTAAGAAGTTTTTTTGTTCTCCTTCGTTAGAAACAGTGAATTGACGTTCGTCGCAGAGAACAAATAATAAATTACCCTCATTTAAAACGCTTTTTGGAGCGGAATGATGTTTTGACTAATGAGTGCACAATAGACCTGTGCGCCGCCGCGCCACGCCGCCGCCGGCGGTGGTTTTACTCGCGCCGCCGCCGCCGACGATTTTGGGTCGGCGCGCCGCCGATCATAATTTGGCCACGCCGGTGACTAATCGCAATAAAAATAATCAATTAACTTAAGTCGAGTCGAGCCAAGCACGAGATTCAGTGTCTCGGTCTAATAATTGAGGTCGAAATACGTATCTGTGAAGAAATACAGCGTGGTAGAGTTAATTGGAATAGTACTAAACTAGTCTTACGGAAGTTCATAAATGTTGTTAAGGTGGATCTCGTCAAAATTCAATTTCAAATCTATCTCAAGCGATGGTGTCCCTAAGTCGGTGTAGTGACATACCTTGTCTTGGTTATTTAATAGGTTGGTTGATTAGTTTGAAAGTTTGAATGAGGATTTATCCAGTATAATAATACATAAATTGTTAAACTGATCTTTGGAATGCGTTAAGCCAAGGCCTCATTTAGTCGGGCACGTAAACTTGTAGGTGACTCGCAAAATGGGTTTGTTGTGGGGCTTGGATATATGCCCAAAGCGTTCCCAATTCTTAAAGGATCTGGCATTGGTGCAGGAAAATTATTGTAGTTAAGAAATTTCAAGTCAAGTTGCACATTAGTTATTTTGACATTTTTTTGTTATTTATTTAAATCAACTTATTTAATCAGTTTTCTTTGTTTTAAGATTTGTGCTATTAGGATAATTGGCTTATAGGCAAACTGATTTAGCAAAATAATTAAATCCCAACTGTGAATGCTTTACCGATTTTTTGTTCCAACTCCCGAGTAAGTAATTCATATTTTGAAATCAATTTCTGTATATAACTGACATAACCACTTGCTGAGCATCAGCAAAACAAATATTGCTGAGTAAATATTACAAGCATCAGTTAAAAACGCTTCTTATTTTCTTATTCACAGCTATTGTAACCCAGAACTGGGGTGTTGTCGCTTCGCTGAATAGTATTTAGTCAAATTATTTAGTTAAAACGTCAGGTATTTTCAAACATAACGAAAATTTTATCTAATTTTATTGTCTTGAAATTATTTAATAGTGTATTCCAAAAGCCTCATTGTAAAATTCCTGGAATTTCTGAGAATAATCGAAGAAGTGTCGTTCAAACATTCATTTATGAATTCCTTCGAAAAATACTCCAGAAATTAGTTCGGAAATAAATCAAGAAATTTATTTGATAATTCCTCCAGATATTCCTCCGAAAAGTTCCTTTTAAAAAGCCTTAGAAGATTATTTTATTAATTCTTCCTAAATTTATTTAGGAAATTCCTTCGGAGATTCCTTACAAAATTTCTCCGAAAATTCCTTAAGAATTTTCATTACGCATTTCTTCAGAAAATCCTTTTCGATTTTTTTTTTCGGAAATTGCTTAAGGAATGCTTTCGGATTTTGTTCCACAAATCCACAATCTCCTTCGGAGACTACTTGAGATGTTTCTTTAGCAATTCCTGTGAAAATTCCTTAAGGAATTCCTTAAAAAATCCATTCGTTCTTTTGAGAATTTCTTTGGAATTTTGTTGAGAATTTCTTTTTTTTTAAATTGATTCAGCATTTATTTCATGAATCGCTGGAAAAAGTTCTTCTAGATATCCATAAGGAATTCATTCAATTTTTGCCTAAAGAATTTCTTCAGAACTTCTTCCAGCAACTCCTTTAAAACATTCTTCGGGAATTCTTCCGGAACTTCCTGCAGGAATTTCTCCAAAAATGCCTTCATCTTTCCTAAAGTCCTCGTTTGTTATTGTTTATTTTTGGATTTTTTTCGAAACTTCAATAAGGAACTACGTTGCAAACAACTTCTTTTTCAATATTTTTCAAAGGATTTTCTGGAAGATCTTCCGCACGAAAATCTGGAGAAATCTCCGAAGGTTTTACGAATAATCTTTCAAAGAAGTCCCTGGAGAAATATCCGAATGAATTCCGGGCGGTATTTTTTTTTGTTAGACCGATACAAATATTTAAAAACTATTTTGGCTCCCCGGGTTTTTTTTTTGCCAAAAAATAATATTGTGAAGGGGCAACAAAATGAAATTCGGATAATTTTGAGAATTTTCAAAATATTCTTTAACAAATCCGAGGAGTTTTTTAATTTTTTTCATTTTAATAATTATTTTTTATTATCCCCCCCCATTGACCTTTCGGAGACCAGTAGGACAAAATGTTGATTAAATATTTGTAACGGCCTTTTTAAGAAATAAAGTTCTGGAGGAATCCACAAATAAATTTTTGGAGGCGTTTTTCAAGAAATTTGTGTTGGGTTTAGTGCAGGAATTTCCAAGAAAACTTTTGAAGGGATTCCCAAAAGAGAACCTCAATGGATTTTCGAAAATAATTCTTAAAGGAACTTCTAAAAGATTTTTTGAAGGTAAGTATTTTACCCTAAAGAATTCCTAAAGGAATTTCCAGAGGAATCGATAAAGGTATTTTAGAAAAAATTCATGATGGAATTTCCGAAGGAATTCTCAAAAGAAATTACGGAGAAAATCCTAATAGAATTTCAGAGAAAATGCATTCTGGTTTTTCTGATGTAATTCCTAGGTTTCTTCAAGGATTCCTTTGGAATTTTTCTCAGTAATTTATTCGCAATTTCCTCCAGAGATTCCTTTGAAGATTCGTCCAGTAATTCCTTGGGAAATTGCCTCAAAAAGTTCTACAAAACTCCTATCCCTACTCTACAAAATTCCAGAAAGTTCTTCGGAAATTCTTCCGGATATTTTTTAAAATTTACTTCGGGATTACGTCAAAATTTCCTCCACGTATTCCTTTGTTTAAGAAAACCTTAGGAAATTCGTTATGGTTCGTTCTTTTGGAAATTCCTTTGAACATTTCTTAGGAAACTACTTTAGGAATTGCTTCATAAAATCCTTTTGGAGTTCTTTCGTAATTCCCTTAGAAATTCTTTCGAATATACCTTCCGAAAATCATTCGCAAATTCCTTTTGAAGTATCGACGGAAAATATTTTAGAATTCCTTCTAAAATTCCTTCAGAAATTCATTTACAGGAGGATTATTTTAGGAATACCTCCAGTTTTCTTTAGAAAAAAAACGTTGGAAATTTTATAGAAATTCCTCTAGGTGTTCCTTAGCAAATTCTTTGACAACTTTTCCTGAAATTCACATAGGAATACTTTCAGAACTACCTTAAACAATTCCTTGGGAGTTTCTACGGATAATCATTTGAAAATTATTTTGTAACTTTAGGAAGAAGTTCTTTGGCATTTCCCTCAATAATTCCGTAACAACATTCTCTATTTATTCTCCATTCTCCATTCTTCTGAAAATTCCCTAGAACATTTTTTCGGAAATTACTGAAAAGATTCTCTTTAATTTTTCTGCGGGAATTCCTTCGGTTCCCTAATGTAAACTATTTTTGAAGTCGATGCTTCCGGGCAAAATTATAAAATGCCTATACATATAATAAGCAAGGCCTGCGTGCCCAAACCTTTGTTCCTTATGACGAATAAACGAGTCTACATTAAGCCAGGTTGTGTATTTCCTTGGTGTGATTTGTGGGAAGTGAGTAGTGGGATCAATAGTGGATCTTACACTTACACTTACACTTACACTACACAAGTTCTTTCGAAAATTCCTTCAAAAATTGTCTTTATAAACTCTTTTCGCTATTCCCTCGGAGAGTCCTTTCTGAACCCTTCGAAGATTTTTTCCAGCAATTTCTTCGGAAATTGTTTTAGGAATTCTTTCGGAAACTATTTCATTCCTTAATAAATTTCCGAATGAAATCCTGAAAGAATATTCTACGGTTTTACCTGTGGTTTTACTAAAGGAATTTCCCAACGAGAACCTTAATGGTTTTTGAAAAAATGCCTACATGGAGTTTCCGCAGAATTTCTTATAGGGTTTTACAAAGGAATTTCTAATGAAACTTAGAAAAAAATCGTAGTTTCCTCCGGAAATCCCTTCAGGAACTCCACCAAGAACTTTTTTGGCATATTTTACCAACTTTTGAGGAAAATATTCAATTTGGTTGGTCATCGTGCCTAAGTCTTATTCAGCCAGAGCTTATTTTAGTTATGTTGATCATCTATTGAGATTTGTGCATACAAGATCGCGAGGTGGGGAGTAAACTGTCGATTGTCCAGCCGCTTAAACATTGCCCAATTGTATATGTATCTAAAAGAATAGTAGCTAGAATTTTTCTGAAATTTAGATATATTTAGAAGTAAATCGACTGGAATTTATCAAAATCCTGAATTAGGAAAACTTTTGGAAAAAAAATATTAACAAATTAGTCCTATGACACCAAAGTCTAATTTAAATAATATTTTGAGATCAGGTACTTATTAGTGTCGCTGGTGTTTTACTATGGAATGTGCTGTTTGATGATCGACAAACATAGAATATATCAATTTTAATCCACTGAAGACGATTTTTATACGGGCGATTCGTACGTGTGAATCAAAACCACGTGAATTCAAAAATCCGCGTTAAAATTGATTTTTTTGCCATTGATTTCTTCATCCACGCCGGTTCACGCCGCGGCCGCCGCCGCCGATAAAAGCCAACGGCGCGCCGCCGTGACGCCGCCGCCGCCGGGACAAAAGTAACCACTACGCCGCCGCCGCCGATTATAAGACCGGCGCACAGGTCTAGTGCACAATGGTTCGAAGGCAGCCAAAACCTCAAAAATCGAAATTCGTATTTATTCGTATTCGGAATTATATTTTTCTCATTTTATAGAATACTCATGTGGTTCAAATTCAAAATTTGAAAAAGTTCTGTTTAGTTTTGACTTCGTTATATAATTTTTAATTGAACCCATCGCTAACCCCAATATTATTTCAGGACTGTCTTAACTGGACTGTCAGGGTCTTAAATAGTATGCCTTTGTCAAATATAGGTGACAGAACTCAACTTAAGTTAACTTTATATACAAATTTAATTAAAATACTCAATTTTTTTGCTCCAAAAGTATAGGCGCCAATGAGTGCCCATAATGATTCTATGCTCATTACAAAGCTGAAAGCAATAGGTTTCTATTAATCACTATTTTGTTTTGCGAAAAGTTGCGATAAGCTGCTTTTTTAAAGTTTTAGTTTGAAATGTGCTTAGTATTTTTTGGTCTGTTTCTAATTGAAACCTTACAAAAGCGTATTTTTTGTTCACAAGAACCTTAAAAAATGCCTTTTCTGGTTATTAAAGATTGAAGTGTCTTACTTCTAAAATCTGCTCCTGCCATCCGAGATTCTACCAATTTTAGATTTTGTTTTCCACATGAATTTTATTGTTTGGATTATGTTGTTGTCTATTAATCCGAAATATGTGATCATGCTGAAAACTTTTCTAGAGCATATGAAAACTCGTAGAATGTATTGGATATTAGCATGGTTCATCACTTTGCAATCAAAATGATTCTACCTATAAAGAGTTTCAAGTTCTCATTTTTGAGAACATCCCCTACCCACAGTAATCACGCTTTTAAATTTTTTTTGTAAGGATCGTCACGCTGATCTGAACGGGGGGCTTCGCCCTTCGTCACACTTTTCGTATTAAACCTCTATAGTTTTTGTATGGCGTGACGAGCTACTCAGAACTCCCCATCCCCCTAGAAGCGTGTGGATGGCCCCTTAGATATGTTAAATATGGCCACCAAAATATTTTTTTCACGAACAAAAATTTGAATCTTTGAATCTTTTTGGCCGGCCGGCATTGATTCTGAATGTTTTAAAGTAGTTTTTTAATCTTATATATGAAACGATCTTAGGTATTTAGAATCATAAAAGAGTGTGATGCGGAAAATTTATCACTCTAGATCAGTACTGGAAAAGGTCGTGATCGTCATAAGAAAGAGAGAAAAACGCCTTTTTCTATATCAGGCGACCAAATGAAAGAAACGTGTGTTCTTTGATCAATTTCGCATGAAAGACAGTCATGAAAGGGTATTGCGCTTTATTTTGAAAATTAAATTTCTAAGTCATTTTAATAAATACATGCGAAGAATAGTGTTTAGTCGATAAATTAATCATACCTCTTTAATTCACCGAGTTGAAAATGGTAATAAACACAAAAGTAAAGCAGCTATTGCACACTTTCATGCCCTTTCACGGAACAAATATTGTTTGAGATTTTTGTAGCATGCCATTCATCCTTCGCGTTTCTATAGATATTGAAAGGGGCAGATATGTAAACATCGTGTGACAACTCTCATTGAAAATGAGAAATTCCAATACTGCTCTAGATGTCTTCAACTTCTCCCATACATTAATTCTTCCCAAGGTTTTTGAAAATTGGGTTACCAATTTGAGTAAACCTCCGTTGTTTTCTACATATCTACATATCTACCATCGTAATTATCAAATTAAATTTTGCTGGAGAAAAGATGGGCCTGACTCTCATCAGTGCATTGCTTTTATATAGGTAGCCCCAATTAAAAAAAACTTCTTTTTATCTTTGCTGCATTGCTACCGGAAGGCTATCATTTCACTCCAAAATCGAACTTTGAAGTCTCGGAGACCCATGATGTTGGTTGTTTGCCTCACAGCGTTTGCAAGAGCCGTAATGTAGGCAATTATTTATGATGTGTATCACACTAAGGCAAAACCAAGGGATTGAATCTAGAAAGGCATCGTCACCGCTAGGTGGATTTATCTGGGTTTTTACTATGATGTTTCTTAGCCAAGGCAAGGATGCATTAATTCGTATTTAATACCCAAAGAAGTCCGTATCGGGTGGAACTCTGCCATTCTGAGCATGGTCTGCTTTATAAACGAGCGTTTGATTATTGAAACGGAACACATTTTTTGCGTGACATAATTATTGAAAACAAACTTAAATCAATATTATTTTCACACCTACATTGCAAAATTAGCACAGACATGACAAACAGTACACTGCAGTCACTTCATACACAGATTGTTTTTGGTTTAATATGGCCTTCGAATTTAATAAAACATTAATTTGACTACGAAAAAACCCAGATTAATCCACCTAGCAGTGATTGTGCCTTTCTCGTACATAATTAATCAATCCAACCCAGAATATTAGTTGAAATGCTGAGTTATTTGTAAGTTTATTTTCAAAAATTCTAAGTAAGGTATTATTAGCGTGTGCGTTTTATTCGATCTTTTTTATTATGCTTTAAACCTGCAGAGGCGTTATGGCGTTATGAACGAAACTTGCATGCTATGAAAACTTGTGTTGCATTTGTTGTACTCAAGTCTTGTACTAAAGCGAGTAAAAGAGCTTGCATGGGTTGATTCTACAAGGCATTTTATAGCATGTTATGACTTTTTCACGACATATCATAACCATTTGAATATTTAGAATTTTTTGGAATGTGCAATCGTTATGAAATTCAGTGATCAACTACGCTTTATTCTCTATCGGTTGCAACTTGTTGCGAGAGAATCGGTTAAGAACTACTATGTGAAAAATTGGCTAATGTTTTTTATGGCACATGTGCACACACACACACACATACACACGGACAGACAGACATTTGCTCAGTTCGTCAAACTGATTCGATTGATATATAACACTATGGGTCTCTGAGCCTTCTATAAAAAGTTCGATTTTGGAGTGAAATGATAGCCTTTCGGTACAACTTTGTTGTACGAGAAAGGCAAAACCCAGCTTTATTCTCCGAGTAGTGATACTGTCTTTCTCGCATTTAGCCAAGACATCAACCTCATATGGCGCTTTTATGATCAAATGTACATTTTGCCTTTCTCGTACAACTAAGTTGTACCGAAAGGCTATCATTTCACTCCAAATTCGAACTTTTGATAGAAGTCCCGGAGACCCATAGTGTTATATACCATTCGACTCAGCTCGATGAGCTGAACAAATGTCTGTCTGTCCGTGTGTGCGTGTGTGTGTGTGTATGTGTGTGCGTGTGTGTGTGCACAAAATGCCATAAAAAACATTAGCCAAATTTTCACATAGAAACTCTTAACCGATTTTCTTGCAACAAGTTGCATCCGACAGAGACTAAAACGCTGTTGATCATTATTGAATTTCATAATAATTGCAAATTGCAAAAAATAGATAATATTAAAATAGTGATGAGACATAGTCACATAGAACAATAATGTGTTATGAAAAATGCCTTGCATCTATGAATATTTTTAAAGTTTATCCGTGGCTTGCTTCCATTGAGAGTTTCATCGTACTATAAAGATGCTCGTGTTGCTCGCATTTAGGCGTAAGTATGCTCTTCGTTGAGTTTCATAGTACTATGAAATTGTCCGAAAGTCAAAATTCGAACATAGGAAATTCGAGAAACTTCTGGCAGCGCCATCTGTCGTCTACTAGTGTAAATTTTCTATCATAACATTAGACGGTGCAACTGTTTTGCCTTTCTTGTACATCTTCGAGGCGTAAGCGTAAAGGCTACATTTATTACCTTTTTCCGCGAGAAAGGCGCCATCACCGCTAGGTGGATTAATCTGGGTTTTTCTTCATAACTTCGATTGTTATCAAATTTAATAGTGATCAACGTGGGTTTGCCCCCCGTCGAAAAAAGACTTGTTGCGAGATAATCGGATAGGAAAAAAGGATTTAAGGTTAAAAAAGGATTATAAAAAGTTGTCTAATGTTCTTCTTAGCTTTTGTGCACACATACGCATACACCGGACAGGCAAACATACATTTGCTCAGCTGGTTGAGCTGAGTCGACTATAAAAAGTTCGCATTCGGATTGAAATAATAGTCTCTCGGTACAACTTTGTTGTACGAGAAAGGCAAAAATAAGAAAATTTGGAAATTAACATCGAGAAGTGAATGAAAGTAATCCGCATAAAAAGCCACTCCAAGCCACTCCCGGAAAGAACCTCCAAAACATTGAGAATCGTACTTTCTCGTCTCCTCGAAGCTAGCAATCAATCGTCTGAATATGCACCCAACTTAACCGAATTAGCGACATCAGTTCTTTGTACCATGACAATGATGAGCTAAGTGTGAACAAAATATAAAATTAATCAATAAAGTTCAATTATAGATGAAAACCAGTTTTGCAACCGACAACACCATCAAAAATCTAAACTTTTGCTCAAAATAATAGCTGCAATCAAAATTTCATAGAAGTTCGTAAATTTCAGCTAATATTTTGTCCGTCTGTGGACCCAATATTGTGTCCATGAGAAACACTGCTCCAGTGCTGAAAGTAATAACCCGGGTCTACGTAATTAACAGCCACCTATATATGTAATAACCTGTCCGAGTCAGCAATCAGCACAGCAAACGGGTGAGAGTGGAAGAAAAACGTGTTTTCCAAAGTGCGAAGCATCCAGCCAACAGCAGCCTCAGCCAGATGTGAAAAGTGTTGCAGTCGATTCAGTGGATAGCGCGCCGTTGTTAACGGATGTAACCGAAGAAGTCGAATAAGCAAAATAAGATCCTACCTTGTGTGTTTGCTACTGCAATTCTTTGCACACGAATACAAGAGTGTACGAAAAGTGGGGGTGTACTTTGTGCCGTGTTAGAAAATTGCCTTCGACCCGGTGGGACTCATCACGTGTGTTTCTGCCAACCACAGTTCCAGAAGGTCTGTTGCTAAAAACGCCGTGCATCGTTTCAACACCTTCTTAACGTTATTGGAAAAACCATTTCAGAGATCAAATCGGACGAAATGAAAATAAACAATCCGATTTGGTGAGGCTGAAATTGGAATCGAAGATAGAAAAGCGATTTCGAGTTTGTGTCTGTGCGTTTGATTATTGGGAACCTGTGCTGAAAAAGGAGGTGAATGAGGTCAAGATTGCAACGACGACGACGGTGATCATCAGTTTTATCGTCTGTTGCCCGCGCATCGTTGTACGTGAGAATTGCGATCATCATATCGAAGCCGAATCCAAATTGAAATCCAATAGCACCGGGGGACGCAGGGCGTTGAAGTGGCTGTGTTATTGTCCACGGTACGAGTGGGAGTATTGTTGGAGGTAAGCAAAACAATAAACAATGTGCCGCACATTATAATTTTAATCGTCAATTAAGTTCATCCACGGAGCTCATCCCATGCGGCTTATTCGCGGTGGTGTGAACGAGCTCAACTGTTTTATGGGTTAATAAAAAATATGACGAAGGATTGAACGGTTGACATTTTTCGGTTTGTCGACCAATCGTTGGGAGCTTTTACGGCAGTGTAATATGCAGCACAACTTGGGATGGGTTCGGATGCAATGTTAATCATTTTTATGGTTTAACTGGCATGACATTGAATTGAATCATACGATGAACCAAGGTTATCGTTCATATTAATTCATAAATGTTTCGATTTTCATCATACTGTTAAATATCCATGTTTAAGCATAATCATCAAAGGCGATCTATTAGGTTTTTGAATGGGAAGAACGCAACTTGTGCTATAATCGATGAAAATATTCGCACCTGTCACTTTCCAGTCTCTCTAAGTTTCTACCAAATGAGTAATTTAATTGGCCGATTGGCAAACACGGTAGTTAAATAATATAATGTAATTAAATTATTTGAGAGTGCTGCCAATCCCGCAGACGTGTTGGCGTCCAAATAACTAAGGAATTGTAGCTTACTAATGACTTAGTATGAAATTACTGTGGGCAGTTATCAACATTTAGACTATCATGACTATACATACACACATCGAGTATAATCTTGAACACTATGTTCTTGTTCTATTCAATACCTTCGTCACTTTCCTTCTCAGTACCTATAAACAATGCTATCGCCACTATCATTATTTCCGAATTCACTACTCGTGACATTCAATTACCTCCCTAGTATCACGATAATTTCAGTACAATCATCAAAAGTCATTGCTTTCACTATCACCGCAACATTTTTCTACCAGAGGTCTCAATTTGTCTCCCGTCATCCCAACATTATTTTCTCTTCACATATTAAACCTTCTCATATAGAGTCATCCCGTGTCACTCCCTTCAACAATCTCCGAGACTAAAATAAAAACTCCCCCTACAAAATTAGAGAATTTCCATAAAAAATTAGGAGATTGCTAATAAAGAAATCAGGGTTTGAGCAATAAATAAATAAAATAAATATAAAATTTCCACAAATAATGCAAAATTTCCATACGCATTTAGGAATTTTCCACAACACAAAGAAGAAGAAGAAATCAAAATGTTCCACGGAAAATACAAAAAATAAAAAATACAAAATGCCCATAAATAAATGAATATCAGCAATTAACAATTACAAAATTTTCAATAAAATAAATATTTTTTCTACAAAAAATTAAAAACTACGAAAAAATCAAAAAAGAGCAACAAAAAAATATGAAAATTTCCATAAAAAAAAATGAAAAAGCAACCAAACTGATCATTTTTCCATTGATGACCCCTTCTTTAAGACGTTTAAGTCCATTAATTTTTTGTATCAATTTGATTGCTTTTTTGTATTTTTTATGGAAATTTTCTTTTTTTTTATTGATAAAGAGATAATTTGATGAATAAAGAGATAACTTTGTGGAAAATTTTCAATTTCTCATGGAAAATAAATTATTTTGTGGAAAATTTTGTAATTGTTTATTGTTAATATTGATTTAGTAAGGCTGTTAGTTAGGCCCCACACACTCTCCGACATGTTGTACAACTTTGACTCCGCCCCCAAGTTTGTGCGACCAATCCAGTTTGTACAACCGTCTGACGAACAGTTGGTACAACCAAAACTCCAACAAACGTTATATTTAGTTAAAGCCTGTCCACGTTAAATTTCGGACACAGAGACAATGTCCAATTGATTTGTAGCCATTTCATCACTTTGACAAGAATGAAAATATGCTCAAAAAATCACATAAAGCGGAGAGATTCAACTGTCATGTAAATTAATCTTCTCAGTGGTGTGTGAAAATTTTAAAAAATAGCATTGGATGATGGGTGTCCGAAATTTAACGTGGACAGGCTTTATTTTCTTTCTGTATATGCTGATGTGTATGGTGCTGTTTCACGAATACTGAATTGGATGAATTGAATTGAAATGGGATTGGATTGGAGTGCAATAAGATTGGATTTGAATTGGAATGGGATTAGAATTAGATTGGTTGTGGATTGAATTGAATTTTATTGGAACGTGAACGGCATGTAATTGGAATTTTAGTTATGATGGATTTGAATGCGATTAAAATTTGTTAGAGTTGCAATTGTATTTGATTGTGATTGGATTGGAAGTGGATTTGAATTGTATTGGAATTCGATTTTCACAGTCCATACAGGAATTCCACCGGATGCACATCTCGGAATTTCTCCGGAAGTTTCTCCTGGAGTTCCTCCGGAAGTTCTTACAGATTTTTTTCGGAAGTTTATTCTGCAATTTCTGTAGAAGTTCCTTCCGGAATTTGTCCGGAAGTTCCTACAGGAATTTCTCCGGAAGTTCCTACAGGAATTTCTCCGGAAATTCCTTCCGGTATTCCACTTGAAGTTCCTCCAAGAATTACTCCGGAAGTTACTCTCGGAATTTCTGCGGAAGGTCCTCCAGAAGTTCCTCCCGAATTTTTTCCGGAAGTTTCTCCCGGAATTCCTCCGAGAGCCCCTCCCTGGATTTCTCCATAAGTTCTTCCCGTAATCACACCGGAAGAATTGCTCCGGAAGCTCCACCCGGAATGCAACCGGAAGTTCCTCCTGGAATTCCTGCAGAAGTTCCTCCCGGAATTTCTCGAAAAGTTCCTCCCGGAATTGCTCTTGAAGTTTCTCCCGGAATTCCTCCAAAGTTCCAAGTTCAAGTTCCTCCCAGAATTCCTCCGAAAGTTCTTCCCGGAATTCTTCCGAAAGTTCCTCCCGGAATTGCTCTTGAAGTTACTCCCGGAATTCCTCCAAAGTTCCAAGTTCAAGTTCCTCCGAAACTTCTTCCCGGAATTCTTCCGAAAGTTCCTCCCGGAATTTCTCGGGAAGTTCCTCCCGGAATTTCTCGGGAAGTTCCTCCCGGAATTCCTCGGGAAGTTCCTCCTTGAATTCCTCGGAAAGTTCCTTCCGGAATTCCTCTGGAAGTTTTTCCTGAAATTCCTCTGGAAGCTCCTCTCGGAATTCCTCCAGATGTTCCTCCCGGAGTTCTTCTGGAAATTCCTCCCAGAGTTCTTCCGCAAATTCCTCAAGGAAATCCTCCATGAATTCCGAAGTTCCTCCCGGAGTTGCTCAAGAAAATCCTCCAGGAAGTTCTTCCTGGATTTCCTCCGGAAGTTCCACCAGGAATTCCTCCACAAGCTTCTCCAGCAATTCCTCCGGAAGTTCATCCGGAAATTCCTCCAGGAATTCCTACGGAAGTACCTCCAGGAATTCCTCCGGAAATTCCTCCCGGAGTTCCTCCGCAAATTCCATCCAGGAAATCCATCAGGAATTTCTCCGGAAGTTCCTCCAGCAATTTGCTCGTAAATTTCTCCGTAGTTCCTTCCAGAATTCCCCCAGAAGTTGCTCTACAAATTCCACAGAAAATTCCTCCAGGAATTCCTCCGGAAGTTATCCAAGGATTTCCTCAAAGAATTTCTACGGAAGTTCCTACAGGAATTCCTCCTGAAGCTTGAATTTGCCCGGAAGTTCCTCCAGGAACTCCAAAAAAGTGCTTCCTGGAATTCCTCTGGATGTTCCTTAAGGAATTCCTCCGAAATTTCCTCAAGGAATTCCTTCGGAAGTTCCTCAATGAATTGCTCCGGGAGTTCCTCAATGTATTTCTTCTGAAAAATTTTTCGAAAGAATTTTCACTTTCAATCTGTGGATTTTCCATAGGAAATCCTTCAAAATTTCTTTAGAATTTTTTCTGAGAATCTGTCAATGAATTCCACTGAAATTTCAAGCGTGAATTCTTCCGAAAACTTCCCTGGATTTTTTAAGATATGGTCCGTCGAAATTTTATCAGTAATTACGCAATCAATGTTTCTGAGAAGTTCTATAAAAGTTCTCTCTGGAGTTCCTTTACTTCTCCAACTCAACAAACATTACCTACTCAATCACAGATTTTTCCGCCGAAAATCATAAAAATCTCCAGGCAGTTTCAGATAGTAGAGGAATTTACGCATTAAGTTCATATGAAATTTTTCATAAAATCTCTGACTCTGAAATTCTTGAAGGAATATTTATTGGTATTATAGGAGCATTTCCATAAATTCACGAAGAAAAATGTGGGACATTCTTTTAATAATTAAATTGTCAGGCGGCTTTAGAAAAAAATATGTTTGACCGAGCATACGCTGTATAACAAGGGGTCTAGTGGCTAAGCGGCCTGGTTTGCATACGGCGGCGGCGCAAGAAAATCACCAGCGGCGCACAGGTCTAATATTATCCAATTGTTATTATATTATTATTATAATTATTATTATCGCATATTATTATACTTGCTGTATTATCGCAAAAATCATTTTCTGCTCCTGAGTATTGCACCACAAGAATTGAAAGCAACAGTGTTGTACAACACCACACACAATGCAACTTGGTTGTACAACATTTGACTCCGCCCACCACAAGTCGGAGCAAAATCAAACTGTTTTGATTTCATCCGACCAACTTTGCAACTTTGAAACCGTCTGTCCGACAGTCGTACAACTTGCCCACAGACGATCCGACTTTACTCCGACTCAACCAAATTTCCTGGGGGTGGAGCCAAAGTTGTACAACACATCGGAGCGTGTGTGGGGCCCCTTACAAATGTTTAATTAACATTTTGTCCTACTGGTCTCCGAAAGGTCAAAGAAACCCCCCCCCCCCGGCGATAATAAAAAATAAATATTAAAATGAAAAAAAAAAACAAAAAAACTCCTCGGATTTGTTAAAGAATGTTTTGAAAATCCTCAAAATTATCCGAATTTTATTTTGTTGCCCCCTCAAAATATTATTTTTTGGCAAAAAAATCATAATGGGGGAGACAAAATAGTCTTTAAATATTTGTATCGGCCAAATGGAAATTTTGTATTTTTTCGTGGAATATTTTGATTTTTTTTTCAATTCTTCTTTTATAATTGCAATTTTTTTTTCAAAAGTGCTTATTTATTTTTGATTTGTAAAATAATAATAGGAGTACTAGACTAAAAGTCGGGCAAACTATCGTCGACACCCGTTTGCTTTACGGCCTTGAGCTAACGTGTCCAGTCTACCGGAACCTCATCGACATACTCTCGCCTGTCTTCAACAGCTACGTCCGGTTGGCCTCCGGTCTACTTCCGTCAGCTCCCGCTGAAGCTGCCTGCGTTCTTCCTTTCTGGCATCGGCCTTCGGTGGCCATCTGTCGCAAAGCCGCCTCTTTTGCTACTGCCACTTCAGGAGATGTCAGGATCCCTCTCCTCGATTAGGCCGACCGGATCCTGAAAAGTGTAGCCGGTACCAGTCTCTGCGGGTCCACTGGCACGCAGCAAAGGGCTGGCTGATGCCTCCTGCTAACATCGATCGCACCATTGCCTCCCGGTTCAAAAAAGGTGATAGACAGATTAACTCCGAACATCCGTACTGGAACTCATTGCCACACGTTTTCGAAACAGTGAGATTCGATATACCGACGGATCCGTCTCCAGCCGAGGGGTTGGCTTTGGAGTCTGTGGACCTAATCTGGCCAAATCGAAGCCGCCGCCGTTTTTGTCGCGGCCACCCTCCTGGCGAACAAGCCAATCGTGGTCTTCACGGACTCCGCAAGTGTAATTTCCGCCCTTTAAAGTGAGACTCCGAAACACCCCTGGAACCAGGGAACGTTTTCAGGTATGATCCCTGGTACCACCTTCCCCTGGATCCCCCGCCACTGCGGCATTAGGGGAAATACAGAAGCCGATGCCCTGGCCAGTGTCGGACACGAGAGACTACTTTACACCCGCTCCGTCCCGCTGGCCGACGTTAAGAAATGGACTAAGTGCGTCGTCGCGTCGGCCAAGACTGGGCTCGGACTTGGATCAATAGCAGATGACTCTTTTTGAGGAAAGTGGAAGGATCCATCGGCTCCTGGAATGATCCAGCTGCTCAAAAAGAACAGAAGATGTCCCAAGTATGACCACCTTCGAAACCTTTACGGGATACCGGGTAGTATTTGGGACGCACTGGTAGATGACGGAGCTGTAATGGCAGCCATTTTTTACTTCTTGAAGGATGCCAGATTGTTCTACGAAGTTTAGTGGAGAACTGTACCACCAGATCTAGATCCAGCTTGGACTTTCCGGGCAGCCCAACCCGGATATAAGTGCCGCCCACGGAGGTGTGCGAGCCTCCCTGGTCTTCTCAGGGCTGTAAGTCCCCATGTTCCCCACAGTCCACATGGGTGCGTTTCCTTCCCAACTTCGCTAACATTGTCTCCTCATCTTGATACCAACCGACCAAGTCTTGTGTAGCACGAATACGAAAGCTGTCGCTCTCAGAATGAGCCACGCTTACTGTGATTTTTTTCTCTTCTGCTTTTAAATGCGACCTGAATATCGCCATCATTTAACTGACGTTCTGATCAGTTTATTGCGGAAATCCTACGTCAGAATATTCGTCGGAAATCGGAAGTCCTTCGCTCTGAAAAGATCCCCGTTTTTCGAACGGTTTCATGGATCGATGTTATGCGCTGCTGCAGCGATTGACCTCCGGAGAACAGTGCGACTCAACAATTGGATTCTTGGACATCCGTACAGCTACAGTTGGCCACCTGGCCAAGGTTTATCGATGGAGACTCCCACCGCGGAAGACCGTGATTGATGTCCTGCTTTGTCGACCAGCTTAATTTTATGAACCAACCAAATTTTTAACGTTTTATATAATGTATAGTTATAATTTTCTTTGTTAATTATTAGGCATTGTACTCTCTGCTTGCGGAAGGTCCCTAGGTTGGGCCTGAGGGTCGCTGATTTCAGCGCCCACCCTAGCCAGTTGCTCCCTTAGCGCTGGCAATATCATGACAAGTGAAGAACTGAAGTAATTTCAAAATTCACAGAAATGAAGGGAAAAAAAGAATTCGGTCTAATTGTTTCCTATTGAAAATTGGCTCAATCGGCCATTGCGTTCCAGAGTTATTGAAAAAACATTGTTTGCAAAAGGCCCTCCCGTAGAAAAAAAATGATCAAAACCGATTTTTTTTTCAGAAACTGACCATTCAAATGCTTTTGCTTTCCCTTTTTTTATCTTTATTTTAGTGGTTTTTAGCCCAGGGCTGGCTCACCTCTTTTTGCAAAAATTTAAATTTACATGGCATTTTACATATTTTGTTGTTTTACTTTTTAGTTTTTCGTGCGGCCTAGAAGTGTGGCATCAGACGGTCCAGAGGGGTACCGCTGCAAATGGTGGTTTCCTGCAGTGGTTGGTTTCCTACCCGCCGCTGTCAGCATCCAGCCATATGAAAAAATAGCCATTTTTTAGTGGTACTAATTTGGTTGGTGCGGATTACAGAGTTTCCAATTTCGTTGCGGGGTCGGTTGGGTTCCAATAGTAGTGTGGTACGTGTTCCATTATTTCAAAGGGGTTGCCCGGTTTTATAGCAAGGTCATTCATATATAGGTGTCCGTATAGTTGTCATGGTGGTTGCTGGGTCGTCATATTGATTTGAACAAGTCGTACAGCAGGCAAACATTCAGGATGTGGCAGACTGTTAATCTGCAGTGGCACAACGAACATCTGCGGTGGTAACCTTTTGATCCCAGGTAATCGGCTAGATTATTGAGACCTATGCGTAACCGGGATTGCACCACTTGTTTGCGGCGATTTGGCTGATCTTCCCCTGGGAGTGTTGTATTCTTGGTCATTCGACAGATATTCCATTGTCTTCTTGTCTTCTTTGTCGCATCTTCATTAGCCCGGATGCCGGAGCGGCCGGGGATCCACATCAGGGTGATGTCGTTGTCTAAGGTCTAAGCAGCGAGCGCGCTTGCCGAGTCGGTCACGATCAGCGTCAGACCACTACTAGGCATGGACACTGCCTGGAAAATTGCTGCCGCTTTCGCCGAGAAACCTTCGCTGGAAACAATTCCGATACTCCCTTTGCCTTTGGCCTTGGAGCCATCCGTGTACCTGATCGATCCGTTGACTGGAAAGACGTTGAGCTTGTTTTTTGTTGGGAGTTTTGCGTAGCTGTGTTTTCAGCGTTAGGTCGAGTGGCAACCATCTCCTGGGGCCGAGGCGGCGGAGGCCGACGATTTTATGAAGATGCTGCTGGAAATTCTCGTTAGCCCTGTCGAGAAGGTAGCAGGGGGCGTTGGAAGCTTGGGTCTTTTCCAGGTATGTTTTCGAGCTCAAGGTTGCGATGATCTTATGGCGGAAGGATACTACTCCGGCTTCGGCGCACGCCATGTCCGCAGGTGTGGATGGTAGGTGGCCCGAGACCAGTCAAACTGCTTGGTTGTAGACCGGGGCTAGGGAACGTGTGACTTCGGGCAGGTTGATGGATGTGAGCTTGAGTCTGTACAATAGGCGACTTGTAATAACCGCATACACAACCCGGAGGCGCAGGGCACGGTCGCTACGGGTTTTTTTATTCTTTATTACCGGCACTTTCAGCCCGAGGATGGCTCGTCTCGTAATCGCTTCGGGTTCTTTTCCTGTAAATTAGCTTTATCATATTGCCCCTTACCTTACATGATTCTCGCGTTTTCATGTCGTGTTCGGTAAAGGTCAGGTGAGGGTCCACTGTGATTCTCAGGAGTTTCACGAAGTTTTTGGTGGGGATGGTTGACCCATTCAGCACTATAGGTCGACTGGGGGCCGGTGCTTGATCTAGCAGATGTTGATCCTCACGCACACTTACCAGCGGACATGATGAAACCAACTGTTACAGTGTTGGTAAAAACTCAAATTCTCAAATCTCATCCACGATTCAAATCAAGCGCGAGGTAAACCTCACATGACTCATGGCCCAAATAATCGTCCACGATTCAACTCACGATTTACATTATTGTGTGATTTTTGCGTGTTCTTCTTCCTTAAATTCATCGGAATCACTTTCTTTACTTAAAACAATTAACAATAAATCCATACGTAAACATAAAATACGCTTTGATTGGGTTTTTTTTGACACTTTTTGGAGCGAAACGATGCGATTCTGCGTGAAAAACTCTTCGGCTTCGTTGAGTGAAATTTGAGCATGATTCTACCAAGACTGCCCACTGATTGACACCATTTAATGATTTTATTGACGGCGGCTTGGGGTTTCCTCCGTATTATCTTGGGATGTTTGTCAACGGTGATGACGAGAATGTCGTCGGCATATACAATTATGAAGAAGGTCCCTGAATACCTCCTCCATCGCGTCCGGGAATAATGTGACGGTAATTACTGAACCTTGGGGTACTCCGGTTTCCTCTTTCACGGTTTTCGATGATTGATTTTCGGATTTCGGTTCTTGGAAGGTGCGGTCGAGTAGGCAGTTCTTAATGAGCATGAGGAAGTTACCGGAGATACCCCACAGTGTCAGCTTCCTGTACTGCAAAAAATCCACACATTTTATTGGCAAAAATCCAATAATTTAACTCATGATGTTTATTAGTGCACACATAACCACTCTCCACACGAAGTACAAATAGAATCTATAATCAAATAAAATGTATGTGTGGTCTCTAATATGCAGTTATTGAATTTATGTGTGGATACAAATTGCACATATTTGGGTCCCCAAATTGAAAAATTTATGTGTACGACAAATATATTCAATCCCAAGGAGGACGCCGGGGGTCCATGCACGGTTGTATGCATGAGAGATGTCCAAGGATACGAGTTCGGTGTACTTGTCTTGGGCCTTCGCTTCTTGCAAGATCTGACCGAGGGAGGCAAGATAGGTTCCGGCCGGGGCGGAAAGTATGTTGCCGGTGGTCGAGCTTGCCTATAGTCTCGAGGAATTAGGTGTCGGTTTACTATCCACTTCGTAATTTTGGAGTCGACGTTTGTAAGCGCTATGGGTCGGTAGCTTTGGTACTGGCACTACCAAGCTAGACTTCCACTCCACAGGAAATGTGCTGCTGTTCCACTTTTTGTTAATTGCCTCCAAGAAGGCGGCCTTGGCGCTTGGGGGCAAGTTTCTATACATTGTTTCTATACAGCGTTCGATCTCCCGCTGAAAACTGCCCCAGTTCGCTTTTCCGTATATCCACCGTGGTCGGCGCTATCTAAATCCACGAGGATTGCCGAATGGTCGCTATCTCTAGGGTCCCTACCAACTATGCCGCTGGATGTAATGGAGATATCGAAATTTGTACACTTACACACACACACATACAGACATCACCTCAGTTCGTCGAGCTGAGTCTTTGGTATATAACACTATGCGTCTCCAAGCCTCCTATAAAAAATCATGTTTCGAGTGATCATATAGCCTTTCGGTACAACTTTGTTGTACGTGAAAGGCAAAAATGTGTTATATCAAGAATCTGTGTAAAAACCCATAAAATGTTACAAGAAAGGCATATAAGAGAGGTCAAATTTGCACTTTAAGGAGATAGATTCAGTTATTTGCGTTCATTTGAATGCATTGCAGCAATTTTTGAAAAAAAAAATTCGATTTTGAAGAAAAAATTCCAAGGGGGCCCTTGGGAAAAATGGGGGAAAAAACAATGTTTTTTCTATAACTCCGGAACGCAATAGCCGATTTTCAATAGCGAAAGATTAGGAAGGATTCCGCGTTGAATGCACCCTGCAAGCAAATCGGAAGGGTGCGGAAATCCGTGTAAAAAAAACCGTGTAAAAGAATAGGCTGTAATGCGAAACGTGAACTAATAGCCATGCGTCTCCATTAAATGTTCTTCCACTCTACGTTCGTTCTACACTTTGGATTTACGGATCAATGAACTGCAATAACTGCAATATATATTTAACAATATATCTCAATCCGGGTCCCCCCAAATCTCAAATTGAATAAAATTGTCTTTCGCCTCTTATCGAACGACAATCAACAACGTACGAAGCACAAACATCCTGTGTATTGAATAAAAGTCGAACAAACCCGCGATTCAATTAGCATTTCACCAATAAACCCATTCCGTAGTCGCTTCATTGGCAGCTGCCATGTCAGCCTGCGAGAAACGTGTTTACTCCGCAAGCAATGTGTACATATGTGAGTGCCCACATTTACAGCAGACGCTGAATCCACAGGCCCAGATCACAGAGATTGGCTTTAGCATTATTTTTTTTTTTGCAGCCCCTTCTGGTTCTGACGTCCAACAAATCTCAGCATGGCGTCCCCGTTTGCTGCTAAATGTGTACACAAACAAACTCCATGGGTTACACTGATAATAGTGATTGTAAAAGTAAACATCATCAAGAGCCGGGTAGAAGTTCTGGCCTGTGCTTCTTAGCTACCGGAGAAGATCGAATTGCCAACATGTCCATAATGCGGTTGTGGGTGTCAGAAAACCAGACATCGCAACTAATGTTCGGTTTCGGATGAGATCAAACTTATTCGAATATTTTCTGAAAACCGTAGGGCAAGGTGACCTGATTTGGACCCTATTTTAGCAGCCTTAAAAGGTGAATGGATACAACGCAGCAGAGCAGTGGTTGTAAATAGCAATTGATTAATTATTCACGTAAACATAAGTTGGACTCCCAATTCTACAGTTGGTTGTGTATACGGTCCAAATTATTCCATGGTCTCACACGTTGACATAACCTGCGGTTTGCTCTGAAAATTGGGTCAGCCTTGGTGGGTGCTAAAATAATAACCAACATATTTGGATTCATTTTATGTGCTAGTGTGAGCGGACGCGTCCCAACTAATAGGTATGAGAAACAGAATTTAAAAAAAAATCAAGGCTGATACTTTCAGTTTGTCAAGGGAAAACTGGAAAACCGCACACAGATGGTACAGAGTGAATAGGATGACTGATGATTCTGCGGGTTGACGTGTATGCACAGTCACTTTTAGCGCACTCCACAAAAGCATGAAGCCGAAATGACTTACGACACAACTCGAAAAGCAGAGCGTGTGATGTTGCCTTTTGTTATACGAGCCAACCTGGAGGAGATATATCATGGGCAAATTCGGAAATAGTATCTTCGTCAGTGATGTGTTAGACAAAATGTGGCATCAGAATTTTGTTTCAAGATAAAGTCCTGATTTGTAAGGTCAGAATGTCATGCTTTGGATCCTGAGCATCGCTCATACTTCCGATGTTAAATCTGTCGTCTAATATATAATATGACTTTTTTTCATAGAATTCTGCGTGCTTTCATGACAATCTTATTGTCTCCATCAGACACCATTTGGCTGCCAAAGATTGATAGTTCTCGCTGATATTAATGCTTTGGTATGCTAGTGCAAAGCAAGGAGACTCATGTTCACTTAAGAGTTGCCTCTGCGAAGTGTTTCTTTAGGTTACCGTGGATATGTTATTGGAGCAGCATCAACTAAAAATCATCCATGTGCTTCATAATGACTAGCCATAGTTTAAAACTTTGAAATAGTTCTTACTGATGGCGGCGGTAGCTCTATTTCCCTAACAAAGAAAGTACCGATTATGAAGACTTCATACCTGTGAAAGTAAGTGTTCCCGACTTTACGCAACGCATCTCCGCTCCACCGTGAGCCACCGTTCGGCAAACATTGACTCGCACTGTCGTAAAGTTGGATCGCACTTGAAATTGTTCAGCTTTCCGATTCCACCGCCCCAGTAAGTGACTGGTTTACGCGCGCGGTGACGGTGGCTAGCTGGCTAGGTATATTGCTTTATTGCATCCTCCACCAAGCAAGGTACCGAGCCGGCATCCAGCCATAAGCCAGCCAACCAACAACGTTGATAATAAATAAATAAATAAGGGTATTTATAGAGGCACGAGTTAAATAGCAACATGCCGCGCGCCACGCCGCCGGCGGAAAATATATGACTTTGTACTCATACAAACAAAACGCATTATACCGGTTGAACTGAATAAATTTCATTCGCCGATATGCCGGTAGTGCAGAGTCATACACAGCGCGAATCGAGAAGATGCTGGTGATTGTGTCTTTGATCGCTGATGCTGCTTTCGCGGAGCTGCTGGAAGCTTCGTGTGATCGTTTCGATCTTTGCCTTACACAACCGCAATATGTTTGATTGTTATTTTTGCCAGCGTTTACAATTATTTGCTTCGGTAGAATGTTAATTAAGATAGATTAGGATTATCTCAGTAAACAAGACGTTTCGGATCGAATGAGTCTGAATGTTTCGTATTAATTTATTTGATTTGCCTTTAACAGAACATTAAACACCCACAGTAAATAGGGTGGTGAGTACATGAGTTCATTCGAATCCTAATTATTAGGCAGGATTGAAAAATCAAAGCAGAATAAACGTGGCCAACCTACATACACGTCTGTATGTGACACTTATGTGCAAATATGAACATGCTCTACAAGGGATAGAAATCAATCTGATCAAATATCATTAATCTTCCTTAGTATGTATTGTAAACATTGATGTGTGATTATGGTGACTATAGTGGCTTCGTTACTTATTGGTCACGACGTTGGTCTTTGTAGGGTGAATTGGTCTATACTAGACCTGTGCGCCGATCTACTTCGAACCGGCGGCGGCGTGAATGTATTTTTCTAACGGCGGCGGCGGCTCAGCCGGCGTCACGCCGCGGGTGTTTTCGGCGGCGGCGGCGGCGGCTCAATCGGCGTGGTCCAAAATTTTCCTTCAAACAGTTCAAGCAATTTAAATGCCGAGATGTAGACATTGGAAAGTTGACCCCCTAGAATCCCTCCAAGAACTTCTTCAAGAATTCCTTATAAATTTATCCAGGAATCCCTTCAGGAATACTATAAGCAGATTCTCATTAGATTCCTTTAAAAAAAAATCAGGAATTTCTTTACGATTTCCTCCAGTGATTTCCACAGGAGTTCTTTATAAATTTTCTTCATGAATTTCTTCAATAGTTCTTCCGGGAGGGAGTGTAATATATTGTGATAAAAATACTAGCAAACATTCTGAATTGTGCCTTCCTTATCCTGGTGGCTACAAAGCAAGGCCATGCTGAAAGTGACTGGATTCATTTCATGCTACGGTGTAGGTTTTTTGATACTTCTCTGTGACTTTGAGCATCATCATATTAGTTTTATTACACAGGAATGTAGAAATGGTGAATTGGCTCAAAAACCTCGTAGTTAATAACTGTGGAAGTGCTTAATGAACACTAAGCTGTGGTGTCTACTACCTGGAAAAACCTGGAAAACCTGGAATCATCAGGGAATTTCTCCCCACCTGGAAATGCCTTTAGGAATATATTTAAAAAAAACTAAATTGGTTAGGATTTTTCAAAGCAATTCCTGGAGAAACTTCTGAATGAATTTCGGGATCAGTTTTCCAAGGAATTATTCAAAGAAATCAATAAAAGAGTGCCCATAAGAATGATTAGCAATTTTCTAAATTATTTCTGGAGGAAATTCCAAGTTAAAAATCGGAAAGAATCCCGGAGGAATTTAAAAAAAAATGTAGATTGATTTGTGAAGATTTCTGCTAAAGGAATTCTTGAAAGAATAACCGAAGGATTCCGGAATGGATTTTTCGAAGGAGTTTCTGAAGGTATTCTCGAAATATTTCCAAAGAATTCTTAAAATCAAAATATCCGGAAAAACTCCTCCAGGTGTTTTCTAAAGTTTTCCTTTAGATACTTCTGAATGAGTTCCTAAAAAATCCCAAGGAATTAAAAAAAAATCGAAGCATTTTCCGAAAGTTTTTACAGTAAAGCAGTAATAGAACGCTAGTGGCGCTGTAACCATTGAAATTATTCTGCCAAAATATGCTTCGATAAGCTTACTAGCCTATTCATATTACGATTAGATTATTTATCGTAATAAATATCGTGTTAAAGCGGAGAAAAAAATTGAATGTATGGGGATGGCATCAGGTTGTTGTTTATCATGATATTTATGATCATAAATGGCGTAATCTGAATAGGCTATAACTTGGCTGTTTGACACTTATAGTACCGGTACCTTGGCTGCTAGGTCCAAGTAAACTAGATGTTGGTCACACGAACAGGTATAAGGACGTTAGGCATGAGTACGTTAGGCATACACCTTTAAGCATAAAATGCCCCAAAAGCAGCCCACGACATTATGCCTAACGTCATGGACCCAACAATCTCATATTTTTGCATCAACGCATTTCCTGAAGGAGATTTCGTAACAAGTTCTGAAGGATTTCCTGAAGAAATTCCCAAACATATTTTGGAACATTTCCTTAAGAAGTTTTCTTAAGTTTCTTTAAAAAAAACAGCTGAAATAAAATTCAAAGAGATTTCCGATAGAATTCTTAACCAAGTTCCCAAAGAAATTACTAAAAAAATATCAGAAGAAATCTGCAAAGTATTTTATAAAGGTATTTCCCAGGGATTTTCACAAGACATTTTCGAACAAAAAAAATCGTAGAATCGCCAAATGCATCTCTAGAGGAATTTTCGAAACAAACTAAAGTTTTAGCAAAGAAATTTTCAAATTAAATCCTGGAGGAAGTTCTGAATCAATTCTTAAAATCTGGAGGATTTTCTAATGGAATATTTGGAGAAATATTTTCAAAGGAATACCTGGAGGAATTTCCTATGTGTTTCCTGAAGGAATTTTGATTGAATGGCTGAAGCAATTTCTGGGTGAACTTGCGAAGGAATTCCTGGAAGAATTTCTTAAGTAATTTACAACATTGTTTTGTGAAGCCATCAACATATTCTTTAAAATAATATTTTTTGCAATATTTACTTTTTTGAATTGATCATTTGGTTGCGAAATACTATATACTCATGGCACGTTTGTTTTTGCCTGAAAATTGATGTAAAACACCTGGAAAAAACCTGGAAAAATCAGGGAATTTTGTTTTTACAGATGAGTAGATACCCTGTGCGATCTTCAAATTAGGATGTAATGCCAACAAAGAAGATCAAAAGAAATTCACAGGAGTTCCCCATTCAGGTATATATTAAATATCCAGAACTTCTGGACAAAGGAATCCCTAAAACTCCTAGAAAAGTAATTCTTCGAGTGAATGTGAAATCTGAGGGAAAACCCAATTACATAACGCTTTAGGGGTGGGTGGGTATCTGTTTGAGCGTTACGGCCTATACACATTTTCAAACCTTCCCTTGCAAAAAGCATTACAAAGAGGTGGGTGGGGGTGGAAAATGATCAATTTTGGCGTTATGTTATTTGTGAATGAACCCTTAAATTAGTTTATAAGCATATAGATGACAAAACCCTAGATTATGTTTCTTTCAAGATCATCCTGAAAGATAAGTGGAAAATGTTGGAGAGAGGAATTATCTCTATAGCATATCTGAGCTGATGTGAGTATCTCACCCGAATCCACAGATGAAAGATTCCTGGAAATACCTGAATAAGGAATTCCTCTTCAAGTCTGATAGAAAGATTTCCCAAAATTCGTGAGAAAGGAATTGCCCTGAACTTTTGTGAGTTCAATTCCCAAAAATGTTTGAAAATTTCTGTAGAAAGAATTCTTGAAGGAGGAATTTCCCAGAATCTCATAAGAAAGTACCATCAGAAGATTATACCACAATTCTTGTATAACGACTGTCCAGAATTTGTGACGAAGAATTTGTACAGAATATCTGGAGATTTACTGAGAATTCGAGAAAAAGAAAAACCGGTGTTGAGGGGGAGAGGGTATGCTGAAGTTCTTTAGATTATTTGGTCATGATTCCTGCAAAGGTAAGTCCTCAGAGCTCCTGGGAAAGAATTTCCCAGAATTCCTAGAGATGGAAGAACTCAGAATGCTTGGATAATCAGTTTCCCAGAATTCATGGAGCAGGAATTCCCTAGGATTCACATAGAAGAGTTTTCTCAGAATTCAAAAAAGCCAAGGTTTTCCAGAATTTCTGGAGAAAAAAATTTGCAGACTTCCCAGAATTAAAGAAGAAGGAAGTCTATATGATTCTTGATGAAGCAAATTTTCACAAAGCCACTCCAGGCATTTTTCTACAATTCTAAGAAGGGCAATTCTCCAAAATTGAATGAATTTTCCAGAATTTTAGAAGAAAGTATTTCGTAGGAAGGGCTTCCCAAAAATGTTACAAAAAAAAATACAAAAATGTTAGTTATGTAAAATGTGTTCGCTGTTATGTCTAGCTCTTTTGTGCACGAAATGATTCAATTGTGGTTTTACCATTGCCTGAAATTCTATGCTGATCCCCTCATCGCATCCTCTGATGGCATCTTACTTCAAAATGTCTGTCATCAGTGATAAAATCAGATGTCTTTAAAAAGATAGCATAACCCGAAAATTGTATTGTAGGAGGGGGTTGCGTTTGATTATGCAAGAATTATGTTTCTGTCCGACTTTGTGTCCTGAGTTGTTTAAATATAATGATACATTTTTTAAGTTTCTTTCTAACAAGTTAAATAATGAGCGCAACGGATCGTTTTCCGTTACCCTACACATTATACGAGAATGTTTTTGTGATTATAAATTACAACCAGAAACAGTAACTTCAATCAATTAGACAGAATTTAAAAAAATATGAACCAATTTTTAATTAGCAATTATTAGCTTTTCCTGTATTTAGACCATGATTTGAAAAATACAAAATCTTATTTTTACTTCAAAGCATACATAAACATGAGTTTGATTTTTTTAAATCGTTTGAGTTGTCGTGAGTATAATCCGCAACCTCCAGCACATGTCATGCTTGTACTTTTATCAATTTGCGAGGGGAATAATAGCAGAGAAATGCAAATGTCTATACACAGGATTTTGTTTTTACACGATTTTTTTTCGCTCGTATTTTTGATCGTGTGACTTCAATTTACCACCAAACTCTTCGCAACATGTTTAAAAAAATCCAGAATAAATCGAAGAAAAATCACATGATAATTAATATGCGTTAAACATTTAGGATGAGTGGAAATTTGAGAAAATGTAAATCGTGTAAAAACAAAATCCAATGTATTTGCGCACTATAAATCGTGTGCATTTTCCTAAAACGCTTAAACGAGTTCTGGATTGGAAGGCATTACTCGTTAGTTCCTTGAATTTCGTGTCAGAAAAGGCTATGTATTTACTACATATTGTTTTCAGCGGCGCAGCCGAAATTTTTCAAATTTATTTGGGTATGAACGGAGTTTTTCTTTTAACAATTTGGGGGTGGGGGATTAACCCCAAAAACGAAAACTACGTCAATAATATTTCAACGGCTCGCCTAAAACATACCGGCGGCGCGGTAAAAAAAATCCAGCGGCGCGCCGGTCAAAAATGGTGGCGGCGGCGGCGCTTGAAAATCGTCGGCGGCCGCGGCGCGGCGCGGCGGCGCACAGCTCTAGTCTATACTGGACTCCCTTCCAGGTAAAATTCGGTGCGTGAGCCCGAAAAATGCTATATAAATAAAATTACATTTCAGAGCCAGTTTCATTCTAGTGGTATTGAATATTGATCTGAAACATTGATTTCATATACGAATAGAGACTCATGAGCATGAGCATTATGACTGCACAATTCGTAGTTGCTTCTTCATGATTGACTAGAACTTGCGAAATTGTACAGAGAACACAATAAATGGGGCTTGGGACTAGCTACCCATTCTCAATGTACACGTTTCGAAAGCTCAAATATCTAAAGTCAATAACGGCGCGGGCCACGTCCTTATGGTCATATAGGAAGGGAAGGATTGTTAGCCCGACTCTCGTTGCTACTAGAGACCAAGTATACCTCTGCATCTCCACGATTGTCTTGGGATAGGATATCATTTTAGTTACAAAGGATAATTAATCTGGATTCACTTAGGTAAGTGATGCGATCTATGGGATGGAAAATAACACTAACTCGATAAACCAGCACGCCCGATGGCATATGAAAACTGATGAGAATCGTGTTTTGGACGACGTTTTATTTTCTCGACGATTGAAACACGCACTGCACTTACTTGCTCGATGGCTACTGCAATTTTCGAAGATCGCGCTAGTTTCGACCGGAGCAAAACGCAATAGATGCGCTAAATAGATATTTTATTATTTTTCCACTTGATAGCTACTGCAAACTCTGATTTCATATACGAAAAATAGAGACACATGATAAGAAAATTTGACTTGAGAATAAGACAAAATCTTAGAGAATGAATATTGCTATGCTTGTACCTTTTTGCCTTTCTCGAATACACTGACCTCAAAATCATGGAGTCCCACAGCTCACAACCAAATTTAGAATCTTGCGAGAAAATTTTACACGATGCTTCATTTTCATTTATTTAGTTAACATCTAAACAGATAACACTGAATCAACAATTTGACGCCACAATACACGGTTCGAAGCCGCATCTCTCCATCCTCGGATACGCCCCACGCTCGCCAAGTCGTTTTGCACCTGGTCTGCCCATCTCGCTCGCTGCGCTCCACGCCGTCTCGTACCTGCCGGATCGGAAGCGAACACCATCTTTGCAGGGTTGCTGTCCGGCATTCTTGCAACATGTTCTGCCCATCGTACCCTTCCGGCTTTAGCTACCTTCTGGATACTGGGTTCGCCGTAGAGTTGGGCGAGCTCATGGTTCATTCTTCGCCGCCACACACCGTCTTCTTGCACACCGCCAAAGATGGTCCTAAACACCCGTCTCTCGAATACTCCGAGTGCTTGCAAGTCCTCCTCGAGCATTGTCCATGTTTCATGTCCATAGAGGACAACCGGTCTTATAAGCGTCTTGTACATGACACATTTGGTGCGGTGGCGAATCTTTTTCGACCGCAGCTTCTTCTGCAGCCCGTAGTAGGCCCGACTTCCACAGATGATGCGCCTTCGTATTTCACGACTAACGTTGTTGTCAGCCGTTAGCAAGGATCCGAGGTAGACGAATTCCTCGACCACCTCGAAGGTATCCCCGTCTATCGTAACACTGCTTCCCAGGCGGGCCCTGTCGCGCTCGGTTCCGCCCACAAGCATGTACTTTGTCTTTGACGCATTCACCTCCAGTCCAACTTTTGTTGCTTCACGATTCAGGCGGGTGTGCAGTTCTGTCACCTTTGCAAATGTTCGGCCGACAATGTCCATGTCATCCGCGAAGCAAATAAATTGACTGGATCTGTTGAAAATCGTACCCCGGCTGTTACACCCGGCTCTCCGCATGACACCTTCTAGCGCAATGTTGAACAACAGGCACGAAAGTCCATCACCTTGTCTTAGTCCCCGGCGTGATTCGAACGAACTGGAGTGTTCGCCCGAAATCTTCACACAGTTTTGCACACCATCCACCGTTGCTCTGATCAGTCTGGTAAGCTTCCCAGGGAAGCTGTTCTCGTCCATAATTTTCTATAGCTCTACGCGGTCTATACTGTCGTATGTCGCCTTGAAATCAACGAACAGATGGTGCGTTGGGACCTGGTATTCACGGCATTTTTGAAGGATTTGCCGTACAGTAAAGATCTGGTCCGTTGTCGAGCGGCCGTCAACGAAGCCGGCTTGATAACTTCCCACGAATTCGTTCACTAATGGTGACAGACGACGGAAGATGATCTCGGATATCACTTTGTAGGCGGCATTAAGGATGGTGATCGCTCGAAAGTTCTCACACTCCAGTTTGTCGCCTTTCTTGTAGATGGGGCATATAACCCCTTCCTTCCACTCCTCCGGTAGCTGTTCGGTTTCCCAGATTCTGAATATCAGTTTGTGCAGGCAAGTGGCCAGCTTTTCCGGGCCCATCTTGATGAGCTCAGCTCCGATACCATCCTTACCAGCTGCTTTATTGGTCTTTAGCTGTTGAATGGCATCCTTAACTTCCCTCAAGGTGGGGGCTGGTTGGCTTCCATCGTCCGCTGAGCTGACGTAGTCATCTCCTCCGCTGCCTTGACTTTCACTGCCTGTACTCTCAGCGCCATTCAGATGTTCCTCGTAGTGCTGCTTCCACCTTTCGATCACCACACGTTCGTCCGTCAAGATGCTCCCATCCTTATCCCGGCACATTTCGGCTCGCGGCACGAAGCCTTTGTGGGATGCGTTGAGCTTCTGATAGAACTTGCGTGTATCTTGAGAACGGCACAGCTGTTCCATCTCCTCGCACTCCGCTTCTTCCAGGCGGCGTTTCTTCTCCTGAAAAAGGCGGGTCTGCTGTCTCCGCTTCCGTCTATAACGTTCCACGTTCTGCCGGGTACCTTGCTGCAGCGCGACCGTCCGCGCTGCGTCCTTCTCCTCCAGAATCTGTCTGCACTCTTCGTCGAACCAATCGTTCCGTCGACTTCGACCCATATACCCGACGTTGTTCTCCGCTGCGTCGTTAATGGCTGCTTTGACTGTATTCCAGCAGTCCTCAAGAGGGGCCCCATCGAGCTCACCCTCTTCCGGCAACGCTGCCTCGAGAAGCTGCGCGTATGCAGTGGCGACATCAGGTTGCTTCAGTCGCTCTAGGTCGTACCGCGGCGGTCGTCGGTACCGAACATTGTTGATGACGGATAGTTTTGGGCGCAGTTTAACCATCACCAGATAGTGGTCAGAGTCGATGTTAGCGCCACGATATGTCCTGACGTCGATAATGTCGGAGAAGTGCCGTCCATCAATCAGAACGTGGTCGATTTGTGATTCTGTCTGCAGTGGTGATCTCCAGGTGTACCGATACGGGAGGCTGTGTTGGAAGTAGGTGCTGCGAATGGCCATATTCTTGGAGGCGGCGAAATCAATTAGTCGTAGGCAGGCTTGCCAAAAACTCCTCGGCGAGTAGAAAATGAGCAAGAGCAAGAGTTTTTTTGAGGAGCAGAAATAAGCATCAAAACTCACAACATTGTGCATCATTAAACCCGAGCTTGTGCGTCGCAAAACAAGAGCGAGTCTATCTGTTCATCTTTTTCTTGTGGTGCGTCACTTACTTACACTCACACTCAAAACAGCCTCCAAGATTTTTTCACATACAAAGCGTCGCTCCGGAGGCTCAATGAGTGCTGTTTCGCCCGACGCCTCACTCACATGTGTTTTTATTTTGCTTTTCCTCACTCTGTGTATTTATACCTCTGCTTTTTTACGCTTCCACTCAATTGTGAGGATGCAAAGGCAGCATATTACTGATGATTATTTTATTTGACTCTAGTGAGTGTGAGGAGTTTTGTCAAGCCTGGTCGTAGGCCGTTTTCGTTCGTCAGCCGGTGAGCGCTGAAATTTCCAATAGTTGGTCTAAACTCCTCCTCTTGGCCAACCTGAGCGTTCAAATCTCCTATGATGATTTTGACGTCGTGGCTTGGGCAGCTGTCGTACTCAAGTTCCAGCTGCTCGCAGAATGCGTCCTTATCATCATCAGTGCTTCCGGAGTGTGGGCTATGGACGTTGATTATGCTGAAGTTGAAGAACCGGCCTTTGCTCCTCAACCTGCACATTCTTTCATTGATCGGCCACCACCCGATCACGTTGGCTTTTTTCGGTGAGTACATACGCACTAAGCTCAAAGTAGAAGGGAGCAATCGAAAGTAATGAAGAACAGAAATGAAAGATATCGCAAGTGAGCGACAAGTATGAAATTTTTTCTTTATAGAAGGTTAAAGTGTGCAAGGGCCATCAGTGAACAATATTGATTGAAATCGCTGTTATTTTGCCTAACGTCCACCCAGGCCCTTGCACACTTTAACCTTCTATAAAGAAAAAATTTCATACTTGTCGCTCACTTGCGATATCTTTCATTTCTGTTCTTCATTACTTTCGATTGCTCCCTTCTACTTTGAGCTTAGTGCGTATGTACTCACCGAAAAAAGCCAACGAAAATTTCAAATGAGTGCACATTATATTTACTTCCATATCAGATCACAAAGAGGCGGGGCTAACGGGCTTAATATATTGAATGCGAGGTGGGTAGCACCTGTGATAATATTGAAAATTTGTTCCAAAAGGTGGAGGCTTAGCTAAAAATCATCGAGTGGTTGTCGGACAATTTCAACGCAAGGTTCCGACAAGCGTTTGGATGCAGTTAGTTATTGGAAAGGCGCATTGGGAAAAGAAAATCGGTTCTTTTCTGGGTTGATTGTAAAAACTGACGTTGACTGGGTTGATTGCAAAAACGCCAAATCGGGTTTGGCGTGGTAGCTTGGTTGCTGTGAGTGATTCCATCCATTCAAACACATTTATTGCATTATCCCTTTCGTCGAGCGCTTGCACTTACAAGACAATTTATCTCGGATTGACCTTCTTTTGTATAAAATGGTGGCCTGAAAAAATCGATTTCAATTCCAATGACTAACAGAAACAAAACCAAATAATCTTGCCAGAAAATTTCACTTTCCGCCGGAAGACAGCCAAATCGATGAAGACGGTAAATCTTGGATAAATATTTTCTTCTTTTCTTGGATAAATAGTTTAAGTCCTGAAAAGGACTGTCTGTAATAAATTCTTGAAGTTCTCCTCACCCTGCCACGTATGCTTCCTTCGCTGGCGAAAACCAAACGTTGCAAATAAATTTGCGTTTAGTTCCACGCCACTTCTGATTCTGCTTATGTCACCTTTATTTCGGACATTTTCGAGGATGGTGTCTTCTAGGATTGTGATGTCCTCCACTGAAAGCTAGTCGAGTGGCTCCAGCGGCCGATGAGTCATGTTAATTCCACGGTTGCAGACGCAAAGTCCATCCAACTGGGAGCAACCATTCGACTTCTTGATTCAGTTGACCTCCAGTTGACCAGTTTGCTCAATGTTAATAAAGAGGCACACATTTTGAATAGCTATGTAGTCCTACGTCACCTTTGCGTACAACCCGATTGGGCTGCACCTTTGAGTTTTTCAGGAACTTATCCTCAACCGATTTACTCATCGCATTCGACGCAGAAACATGTCCCATTGTTTCCTATTGACAATTGGCTAGATCGGACTACCGAATCAAAAATAATGGCCAAGATACTATTTTTTAATGCACGAGAAAGGCACCATCACCGCTAGGTGAATTAATCAGGAATTAAACCGTCGGATCGCTATAGAACCATTTTCACCTTTACCCGACATCTGAACGATCGATGGTTCCGCCAACAGCTGCTACAATTCATGGTTCGTCCGCCTACTTTATGCATCATCTTCCAGCTGCACTACAAAGGATCGCAGTTGAGGCAAACTTTACAAAAATATGGTATCCAGCTTTTTACGAGTTGGTGCCAAAATATTGCACATGCTGTGTCCACTTTCACTATAATATTTATAGATGGATCTTAGCAATCGGTGAATCGTTGAATTTTTTTATAAACATTATTCAATTCTCGCACTTAGTTTCATAGGGGCGTAACTGAATTGATCGATTTCTCTTATTGGATTTTATATTTTGTTAATAACTCAATTGTTTCAAAAGCCACAACCCTGATTATTGATTCTGGTGCAAGATACAATCATCCTTTATCACACCAAACCATTAAGTCATCGACAAACTAGCGCAATTTGGTACAATAATAAAAAGAAAACTTCGACGAAGAGAAATCGATCTATACAGTTACGCCCCTATGAAACTAAGCGCGAGAATTGTAATAATTTTACTTGGAATTCGAGCATACCTTCAAAACTTGGTTCAACATTTTAACATTAAAATATATTAAAATATATTAATATATCATTTAACAACGTAAGCAGCTGCGTATCTGATTATTGAAATGTTTCACACACAATCTCGAGGGACATATTTCAAACTGTTTATGAAACATTTCTATAAACAGACACGCAGCAACCTACGCCGCTAAGTGAATATCCCTATTATTATTTGCACTTCTTTTAGGTATCCGTATATTATATAAGCTTGGCCGTCGTTTGTGGTAGGTATTTGGATTAGTTGTTATTGATACATATTAAGCTACCCTCAAGGCTTCCCTGCGTTATTTCTACAACACAAACCAACACAAAAGACTTTCGAAAAATCCTAGTGTCGGTTAGCTACTGGATAATTTTTAAAATCCTATTCTATGTATTCTGCTGCGAGGGAGCCCAAGGCCTCTTGAAATACATACATAACTTTTGATGTATTGTGAATTTCGACCTGGGATCCTGTCAGGTGAAACTTTCTACCATATTCCGTACTCAAAATGTCAAAAAACAAAAAAATAAATTGATTCGTGCCAGTATTGCACGAATTCGTCGATACATTGTCAGTAAAAAAATTGTAAGAACTATTGATAACTATCATTTACCATTCTCCAGTGATTTGAAAGTGATGGGCCAAACACAATTGGTACGTTTGCGTGCGTTTTGACAGTTTTTCCAGATGCTTCTTCCGTTGCATCGTTTGTAGCAATGGCAGTAGGCGACGTTTTGTCCCGGCGACAGTGTATTGTTTCGTAGTACAGAAGTTAGAATTTTTTCAACGGTTCACCAAGATCGGTTCCGAATAATGTCGACGTTGTTTAGTTTATTTAGTTTATCCAATGAGTAGGAAATTGACGTTTTCAACAGATTAACCTTTATGTGCGTGACGATTTATCTCGCGTGACGATTTATTTTACCACCTTTCAATGGACATTTATGTTTATTTGACAAGGAGTAATGTTTTATGCACTGACCCAGTACACGTGTTTAGTAGTTGCCACGCTGTGAGTGTGGGAATCCTCCAGCCGTGACTGGTCTTACCCACTAAACCATCCTTGGGCTCCAACCGCACTTTTCGTATTCCTTCTGGGGAATAAAGGGTGTACGGAATCAAATTGAATCACTTTCAAAAAATGATAACATTTCGCCTCATTGCTTGTATTACGTGAGAATTGTGTTGCAAACCCCTGACATTATGTTAATTTCGTTCGTATGGGTTGAGGTGTTAGTTTTTTTGTGTGCTTTACTTGCAATGTTGTTGACAACTTGCAATAAACAGCAGAATGGAAGACAGCAATAACACATATAGAACAGGTAGAACCTTCGGTTCTGTATTAGAAGCACCGTAGTTGTAAGTAGAGATAACTAGCTGACCGCCGAACTTTGTCTCGCCCAAAAATGTTCAACATTCTGCATTAGCATTAGCATTGTTAGGGTGTAATTCGTAGATTTGACACTAGTGATACTCATGTTTTACTTTTGAGATCCTTTTATAGAATGCTATCAGAAATCAAGAAAAGCATGAGGATTACTACTCCCGGCCACACCCATCTTCACCGTAACTAGGGAGATGAAGGAAGTGTTGATGTGGTACTTACTTAACGGGAGGCCACCGACTTAGCGAAAAATTGGCTGTCTGTTCTTGAATGATGGCCGGTCATACAAATTCCAACTTTGTTTTATATATTTAGATGGTCAATATTTTAAAATTTCATGCAAATTATACAAAAAAAACATTTCATCGAGAAAATTAGGTTTTGATTTTCAAAGGATTCCAGTTTCATCATAATATTTTTCCTCGTAAATAGAAGAAGGAAACGAATATAAAATAGGCTTTAAAATTAGACTGTCTGTTCTTGAGTGATACGCGGTCGTACAAATGCAAACTGTGTTATATATATATATATATATATATATATATATATATTTTTTTTTTTTATTCCTTTATTTATTTGATAGGCACTCTGTGTTACATGACCGCTACTGTGCCGAGATCTACTGTGGTATTCTGCAGCCAGAATCCACACAGAATCTATTTTTAGATTTTTTCCATTATTCATTGTTGTTGTCGTTGCCGGTCCATCTCGTCGTGAGTCCATTGTGTTCGTTTTGTCCATGTCGTGTATCCAATGATCGTTGCATTGTCCGGTTGCTATTTATCCGGGTAACGTTGGAGGAATGCCTCCGAGAAGAACAAGTTGTCAGTCGTCATCAGGCAGCCGTGACGGTGAGGCGTGCACCCCAATACGCCACCGCATAGGCTGCGCATCCGGCGACTGACGAGGGTTTTGGTGGAGGGGCTGGGAATCGAACCCATGACCATTCGCTTGAAAGGCGAACGTGTAGCCAACTACGCTACGGGACCCCCTTATATATGCAGATATATATATATATATATATATATATATATATATATATATATATATATATATAAAGAAAAGAAGATGGTCAATATTGGAAAATTTCATGCAAATTGTACGAAAAACCATTTCATCGAAAAAATTAAGTTTTGATTTTCGAAGCATTCCAGTTTCATCATAACATTTTTCCTCGTAAATAGAATAAGGAAACGAATATGAATTAGCAAAAGCTGTGCTGTCTATGCTTGAGTGATGCGCGGTCGTACAAATGCCTACTTTGTTTTATTCACATAGAAGAAGAAGAAGAGTTATATGTTTTTAGCTCTTTTAATAAATTACAGCTTTATAGCGTGTGACAATGAAACTCTTCGTGATTATTGTCCTGCTGAAAGAGCGGAGTACGTGCTATAGGTTGACTATAACGAAATTTTTTGTAAGACATCTGCAGCATGTCATTTTCTACACTGCGTGAGTTCCATTGTGAAATTTACAGTTTCGAAAATATGGTCAAAGGAACAAGACATGCGCGAGAAATATTTACAAGCTATGGAAAAATGCTGCGGTAATTCAATTTCGTGCCAACATTCAAAAAATCACAAGAGACCGATACTGCGGTTAATTTAAGAAAATTGTTCCTGCATTTGAGTGTATTGAATAATTGCAGAGAAACAGTTATGCGTAAACCAAGTTTACATATTGCTTCTTAGTGCCTGCAGCGATAAAATCTCGCTTAACTTTTCAAAAGGTCCTAAGTAACATTTTTTCATGAATTAATTTGAGTAGCGCAATCAACAGACCAATATGAAAGCTTTTGATTGCACTACTCAAATTAATCCATGAAAAAGGTCCTTCGTTGAACCTCTTCTAAAAGTTTTTTGATGTATGCTTTCGAAAGAGAATGGAAATAAAGCTGATCGTTAGGTGTTACCAAGATTTTAAAAAGCTTTATTAGTGGCATTCTGGAAATTAAGTTTAAAAATGTTTAGAAAAATATGAATAACTTAGGAATGGACAGATGGCGGCAGCTGAAATTTTGTCTGAACATAGTTCAAACTTATATCTTAGATATCGGGAAGAAAAAAAGGGTTTTTGTCTCCGATAGTCCGATTGTACCAAATTTGGTATTAATATGCATTGAAAATTAACATATTACAGAAATTCCGAATGAAACGGACGTACGATATCTCCGAATTCTGCAATATTTGGTAGAATCGTTTATTTCCGAAATTTATTAGACTAGGGTGACCAATTTCGGATAGGGTGATTTAAAAAATCAACGCTTTTCCAAAAAATCGTTATTAAGCCTAACTTTTGAAATACTGATCCGATTTTCAATCAATAGCCATAAAATTTAATTTCAAAATTTCACATATTATATAAAAAAACAGAGCTATCGGGCGAGCCGTTCTGGAGATAGTATTTTCAAGAAATAAAATCATTGATTCTTCATACAAACAATCTGGTGGGCAATTCCATTTTCGTGTGGTGTAGACAGGGACGGAAATCTTCGTTTTACTATCACTTGCATCGACACTCAGTAGAAGAGGCCCCAAACCGACACCGTAACAAAACTAGACCTAAAATTATGTGGGTAAGGCGAAAAAGTGTCAAAATAACAGATAGGAGGATTGAAAAAACCCAAATTTTCCACATTTCGGCGAGGCAAAACGCCCTAGGACAACTAAACTACAATGTACTACGCGTCTCCATGCACTGTTCATACCAGAATGCTTGCCGACACGTGGTGCGTAGCTCCTTAATAGCGGCCAGCTAGAAGGCGTTTTACCTCATGAGTTTTCCGGCAGCGAAATATGTATCACCACTTTTTTTAAATGTCAATATTATCAATATGATTGAGATTTTCTACAATTTTTAGAAGGCATCAGTTAGCTACATTGCGTAACTGTTGCATGAGGTAAAAATACATTGAAGCAGTCTTTGGTTAGCTAGAGCATATTGCCCCTCCTTCCCCTAGACCAGAGGTTCCCAAACTTTTGGATATGCGACCCACCTAGCAGAATCCCATATTGCTTGCATTGATTTTGTGAAATTAGATAAAAAAGAGTTCGCGTTAGATTGGACAAATAATAATAAATTGCTTTATATCCCATCATTGTATTTGTCAAAAATTCGTCAATTTTTTGGATTTGGATGTAGATTGGATTTGGATGAAATTTGAATTGAATTTGGGTTGGATTTGGATTGGATTTGAAATTAATTCAGATTGGATTTGAATTGGATTTCGATTTGATTAGGATTGGATTTGGATTGGATTTGAATTAGATTTGGATTGGATTTTAAATAGATTTGGATTTGATTTAGATCGGATTCGAATTGGATTAGGATTGGTTTTGGATTGGGTTCGGGGCTTACATTTGGATTAAATAGGACTTCTTTATACTTGCCCAAATATCGTATAACAAAAAAAAAGACCGTTGACCTCGTCATGTTTGTTGTTCTTTAATCATAAAATCATTAGTTAGATCCTAATTCAAAATATGGAATAGATTTGTGGGACAAAATAGTAACAAAATTATGAATTAAAATTTGTCTTTCGCGACCCACCACTGAACAGCCCACGACCCCCCTGGGAGTCGTGACCCACAGTTTGGGAACCTCTGCCCTAGACATCTTCGTCATTGACTCATGTTTGTTTTGATCAGCATTCCAGACACGAATATCTCGCAGCGTGCTGTCAAACTTCCAAACCAAATTTGCCGCCTGATCTTCAACAGCCGATGTATAATCGATCGAAAAAATGAATATCTACCGGGGCTAAAATGAAAATTTTGAATTGCTGTTGATTTGCACCGATAAATGATGATTATTTTATTTTATATACTAAACAGACGCATATCTTTAAGAAATCTAACTTCAATATTATAAATCCAAGCACTTAATTATGAAATGGTATTCATATTTTGAGATTTCAAACTGAATATCAATGTGCCAAGCTGAAGATTGATTTTGACACCGCATTCAACAATGCTGACACCGAGAGTCGATGCTTGGTGCCGTGTATGCACAGCATGCATTCAAATTTGTAAAGGACTGGTGACTTGATTGTGTGTTGGATATCATCTGTCTGAGCGTAGTTGAAGTGTTTTCGTCTGTCCCTGGGCGTGTATATGTATTGTGTACCGGTGATCAATACCTTTTTATTTCTCAAAACAATGTATCTCTAAAACGGATAGCCCAATATCTCCTTTTTTTTATTAATGTGTAAATTAAGAGAATAAATTTCAGGACTATAGATACCGAAAAATGCTAAAAAAATATTTTTTCAAATTCATGTATATTTTAGATCACCCTTTCCATAATTGAACACTTTAGTGTCGGATCAAAAAATACAAGTCTATTAATTTTCGGAAAGGGACGAAGGATTCTACCAAATATTGCAGAATTCAGAGATATCGTACATCCGTTTCAATCGGATTTTCTGTAATATGTTGATTTTCAATGCACATTAATACCAAATTTGGCACAATCACAAACTAAAAATTTCACATGTCTCCACTTTTTTTTCTACCCGATTTCTAAGATATAAGTTTGAACAATGTTCAGACAAAATTTCAGCTGCCGCCATCTGTCCATTCTTAAGAACAAGCATATCAGAATTCAAAACAAAATTCACTCGCGTTTTCAAGGGAAAACCTCTCAAAATGAAAGCATCGCACAACTGTCATTTTCATTATTCCACGCATGCTGCGTGGCAGCAAAGCTGAAGTAATAAAAATAAAAGTTATTCGCTGCCTCCGTATTGAGTAGTATGCCCTTGAAAACACGAGTGAATTTTGTTTTGGATTCTGTGATTCTTGTCCTTAAGTTCATCAATTTTTTCTAAGCAGTGTTTTGTACTTAATTTTAAGAAATCCACTAATAATGCTTTTAAAACCTTGGTATCACCTCACCATCAGCTTTATTATCATTCTCCTTTGAAAGCATACAACAAAAAACTTTTACCAGAGGCTTACGGCGAAAATAATTTTTTCGTTTTCAAGAAAATAACGTACAGCGCCATCTATAAAGGTTATAGACAAAGCGTAGGTGTCTTTAGAGCATAAGTCCAAAATGTAAAAACAAAGAACTTTGCAGATGAAAGTTTTGCTCTATCTCGTTTCTATCAAAAGATAACACTTATCCTGATAAGTTTTAACTTATCTAGATGAAAATAATGAAGCTTAGAATCACCCGCGATAGTAAGCTGAAGACACCAAAACTCTAGAACGTATATATTAGACTGGCCCAGGATACAAAAAGTCGTCCGATTCTATGGGGCACCCCCCAGGATTTTGCCTTTGCGTGAGAAAATCATTCTCTGAAAATTTCAGCCTGATCGGCTATTGCATAAGCTGGCGCAATTGATTTGAAGTTAATATGGAGGTTTCAGCCGAAATATATGAGAAAATTCACCTCTGTTACTATTTCGTACAGGAAATTGGATGGAAAAACCCGATTGAGCCCACATTTGCAGGAAATGAAGTTAACATGCTAATGAACAATTCCACATAAAATTCTACTATGATTAAATAAATTTTAAATTAGTTTTTAGTTGATTTATTTGGAGTTGGGTTGAGCACTTTGAAATTCATTAAATAACATAAAATAAGCGCATGTAATCGAAGGTAGCTGCGATAAGTGTTGTGGCGCGCGTGCAGTTACTTATGTTTCAGTGCGCGTGAAATCACGCATCGCAGGCACCATTGATTACATGCGTATATTTTCATGGCAATTAATACATTTCAAAGTGCTCAACCCAACTCCAAATAAATCAGCCAAAAACTGATTAAAAGTTTATCTAGTAATAGTAGAATATTATGTCGAAATGTTCATGGGCATGTTAACTTCATTTCCTGCAAATATGGGCTTAATCGGGCTCTTCCATCCAATTTCCTGTACGAAATAGTAACAGAGGTGTATTTTCCCATATATTTCGGCTGAAACCCCCATATTAACTTCAAATCAATTGCGCCAGCTTATGCAATAGCCGATCAGGCTGAAATTTTCAGAGAATGATTTTCTCACCTAAAGGTAAAAACCTGGAGGGTGCCCCATAGAATCCGACGACTTTTTCTTCTCCCCATACTAGGCTGGGCCACTCTAGTATACATACAGAGAGTGCTAGAGGTTTTGTCTTCCGAATACAGCGGTTTGTCCCAGTGTGACGGTAAATCTACCATGCTCCTCCGAGAAACCCCCGACAGTGGGAGCTTCTCCGCAACCGGCCATGCTGTCCCGTTATGTGGCAACACACTTGGTTTCCCGTTCATTAACGACATCTATCGTATACGGCGGTGTACTCTGACGTTCATCGACCGCTATCCGCAATGGCGGCCTGCTGCTGTTCCTTCTGTCGACCTCATTTAGGCTATCCTGGTGGTCCCTCCTGTGACAGCATTACACTGTTCTGTGTTCTGCCACTTTCTTCCGACGGTTGTACTGTCTATTGCGCACATCACTCTCCTCTCCGCTACGAACCGGGGACATGTGAACAGGATGTACTCGGCCGTTTCTTTCACGTCTGGGCATTGCGGACAAGCGGGAGAATACGCATGTTCTAACCTGTGCACTATGCAGGTACAACCCAAAGAATCCGTTGCCTGTTAAGAACTGGATCAGGCCAAATTTTAGCATGAGACTATTGATTCACTTTCTCTGCCATTTGGCTATACCGTTGCTGCCAGGGATTGAATCCTAAAGAGAAAAAGCAAGTCTCTCACTTATCATCTCTGTATACATATATGATATGTAGCATACCGCAAGAAACTTTTTTTTCGAAAGCTGTCATGATAGAGAACTGATTCGGGATGTTATACCCCATGATAAATTTATTTTAGAAAGCTCCAAATGCGGGGAGCACTGGCTCTGATGATGCATTTCAACTTGTTCTTCACAGCTGTGCATAAATCAACACGAAAGGAGCGAAAACAAAGCGAAAATCACCATTTTTCTGTGGGGGCTGCCTATCCGATTCTGTTTTTTCGCACTTGTATACTGCCGTTCTACGCATAAATGTCCCATGTATATAGGAAATCCCAGCAAACATGGGACAAATATGTGTATGACGGCAGTATACGAGTTTGATAAATTTCTTATCATGGCTTGTTATGATTCGGAACAGTTTTTGCCTCTCTTTTATCGTTGTTCGTTATCTATTAAGAGCGATTTCTGCAAACCCTGGTTGCTGCCTTGATATTCCTTCGGGCATTACCGGTGAAGGCGTAGCATTCCTCGTTATCCTTCACCACCAGCCGATAGTACACATGCCATATCGCGAGATACGGTGCAATACGCGCTGATGTCTCTCTGATTGTCTCTCTTTGAGTGACAAAATTAGTGTAGAACGCTGACGTCCAGACTGGCCTCCGTACATGAACTGTTTAGCAGTATTGAAACCGCCCCACAGCATATTTTTTGGTACATTGCCCCAAGCTCGTACCAACTTCTGTTATTGAGGTCGTCGCTCCTGCTCTTGCTGTATTGAAACTTTGACTTCCTGGCAATATTCATATATATTTTTTCTCTGGATGATGATTTCAATCAATGCAAACGACCCTAGCACGCCATTCTCAACCCGCTTGTGAAGGCTATCGTATATCATGAAAATCTATTTGTGATGCTGATTGAAATGCAGGATTTCATCCAATTGAAATCGAATACCGACGCGGATCCATCACCACACCCGTCAATGAATGCAAACATCTTGTTCAACCTGTCTACAAATTAGTGCTTCTGGTTTCCGAACTCATGGGTACTTAATGGAGGAAGTAATTCAAGCTGGATAACAAAGCTGTCTATACGTAGTTATATCTGTGTTTGCATATTGTGTAACTAATAGGGGAATCGGTTGATGACGATTGATAATCGGATTAGATTTAATTTCAGTCGGTGTAATGCAATGTTTTGTACTACAAAGCACAAATACAATGCAACTTACGATTCCATATTACACTCTCGACTCTAAAACACGAAGGTACACTCAAAATAATTGTCACTTAATTTCCACTATAAAAATCAGGTAAGCTTTAAAAATCGACATTTATGGTGACCTTACTTGTGTCTAATAAAACTTACTCACATGTCATATGCATACCAAAAAGAAATGTAGTGAAATTTAAATGAAAACGTAGAAAACAATATCTATATTCTTTTTTAGTGAATACTACTTGTCACGAATGTATGAAAAATATATGAGTGGGGTACTCAGACCGAAGTCTATGTTTTGCATCAATCGCTAATGAAAAATTGTGCAGAAACATCATAAGAGCAATTTACAAAAATTAGTCTTGAGTATGAAATAAATATTTCATAACTTTATTTTTGGTCCCGTCCGTCTCTAGTGGACGGGAATTATTATCACTCACACGGGTATTGCGCAAACTATTATTCCAATTCACTTAAAATCTATGTGTTTGTTGAAATTTCAATTCACTTAAATTTAATTAATTTTTTTAGTGAATTGAGAGCAGTGAGTACCATCACTAACAAATCATTTAACTTCTACAAACGAAACTAGATGGAAAATATCCGCATATGTTTTCATGTAACCCTTCAGTGAAAATTATTTTGAGTGTAGTGTGAAATTATCATTTATTTTAGCTAGCTCGCGCATAGGATCAAAGCGGCGTAACTGCATTAATCGATTTCCCTTCATCGATGTTTACTTCTTGTCAATGCAGCGATTTTCAACATTTTACCTTAGATTTTTTGATTCTGGGCGGTAAAGGATAGTTGCAACTTACACCAGAAGCCACAATCGTGGTTGTAACATTTAATTCGGTTGAGTTATTAACGAAATAAGACATCGATGAATAGAAATCGATAAATATAGTTACATCCTTATGATCAAGCAAGGGATTTATACATCCTGTCATTCTTGATTACATATAGTTTGTAAGGAATTCTTGTGGAAGTTTTTATTCATTTGAGTTTTTCAGTTTTGAATTATAAATGAAATTAAAATAATTATATACAATGGTTAGCAGTTTGTTCACAATTTATTTTGGTAGAAAGACAGAAATCATGTTGGCTCCATAACGCCACTTCAGTTTATCAATAAACGAGCAGTGAAACCAATGATAATCATAGACTAGACTATAGACGATCAGCTGTGCGGAAAATGGAAATGAAAAGGAAACATGTCAATTAGTCTAACCAAGCCTTTCTCTTCGAAAATCCTCATAGTGGCTAGCAAAACTGTAGTTATTTCTCGCGGTCGCCGTTTCGTTGCTGAGCCGTCGACTCCTAGAAGAACTACTAATGTAGACTGACGGTACCGAAGACCGCAACCTGGTAGATGAGGCACGATGGTGGTGAACATTTTATGACAGTCTAACATCCGTCCTTCCAGCCAACAGTGCCTTGCTGCTCACTCGACATCGTTCAGGCTATTAGACGGCTAACAAACCAACACCCTCTCGATTACACCATTTTTCGCCAGCAACATTTCCTGAATGAATCGTTTAGCGAGGGATGGCAAATTGAACTGATGTTTCCTCACCTGATTGGAATACACAGACCGGTATAGAACTAACGTAGGAACTTTCGCGGCAAAGGGAATAAATGCAACTCGTTAGCACATCATTTATTAAGTAGCGGCGCGTGGTTTCTTATAATTACATATTAGTGAACACCGGTACGTTGCTTTTTTGTAATTTTTTTTTTCACATAATATGAATATTGCAAAACGGTCTAAATTATGCATGGTCGTACAACGATTATGTCTCACGGAGAGCACGTTCTTTTGCTCGGTACACTTTAGCAAGTGTGTTATTATGGGGCAATATAAATTTTTAATCAAGAGATAACAAAGGGTAATACGGATGTCGCTCAACCCGTGCACTCCAGATCTTGCTGCACCTGGCGCGGTCTTATCTTGCTCACCATGCCACTGTGTGCTAAATACAACTTCTTGCATAAACCGGATATAGTGTGGAGACCTCCTTTTTTGTTCGGAAGTCTTGTATCACGCCCCACATATCGTGGCAAAAGTGGGATCCGGGAGACTTCATTTCTGCTCAAATTATTAATATTATATACTTATTAGACCTTAGTATTATTATTTAAACTTGTTCTTTCTTCTTCGCCCCACATTATTGCAACATATTCGATATTGATTTTATTTGTAAATGTGATTCATACTACGTATACTACTAATTAGAATATTCTTTTATTTAGTTTGTATGAGTAGGAATAGCTTTGACATTCCATCTTTGAACTAGCAGCGGATGTAATTAAAAAGTTTTTTTTTTTTCAATTAGTGGGAGAAGGCTATGACTTTGGTCTAAACAAAATATACATCAAAATTCAAAGCAAAACTGGAATGAATCATTAAACTTTCTAATGAATCATTACACTCATTCTGAGATTCTTATTTTTTGTGGCGAAATGCATTCCATTTATATACGCCACCTTTATATGGTTATGTGGGAAGCTGAAATGACATTTACTCGAAATCCACGAAGCATACACAATACTTCCTTCAAACGCGTGACACAATAAACTAAAACTGACATTATTATTAACAGTCCATAATTAGGAAGGTGACGTTCATCACCTTCCAGACCCATTTATCACGCTGGGTATCTTAAGAGCGTAACTTTGATTTCTGTACCTTTTCATAGATTTTATCTTTCGATGATAATCCAACTGAATTAAAGATAGAGAAGTCGATCAATTCACTTACGCCCTTATGATACTATGCATGAGAATTGATCTATTCGCGTATGAAGATAGTCAATTCTATTCTCGTAACATTTATACGTTACTTTTTTAAACCTTGACTACGGGTTAAATGTAAAAATCTCTGTTACATGCCGAAGAAGAAAAACGAATGAGTATAGCGCATGATACACAACCCATTTAATTTTAGCAATACGGTTTCAATGTCTTAAAAATTACGCTATACTCTTTAAACTTCTAAGTTAGGAATCCTAACGACTATTTAATGAAAGGCAGTACACATGAGATGCGTTGGGGATGATCAGAGAACCAAGCATCGACGGTTTTAAATTTGAATACATTAGCTATATTTTGTTATCCTAGATCCTGCCTAATTTCTTTAACATTTTGGGTTTGTCTCGGAAGAAAAGTGGATTCGTGCAGAAAGATACCTTCTAAGAAATGTTCCCATGAAAGTGATACACAATTTCATTAGAGCATGAAATGGCTGGCGTAGGAAGAAACAAAACCTCGCTGCTGCGGTTCCCTCTGCCAGCTGTGAAAGATGAATCGTGCTTGACATGTTTGTAATATGTTACGTTCACCTGCCGAAGGGAAAGCTAGAAAAACAAACGCAAGGTCAACACTTGTTGCAATAGATTTAAATTCGAAGAAATTGCAGGCTTAAGAACGAATGACCACAAGTGCACATTAAATAACTACATGGTATACAGTCGCCTCTCCACATCTCGATATTGAAGGGACCATCGAGATAGGGAGAGATCGAGGAATGGAAGGAAAATTGAAATGGGTACTAGATCCAAAAAAGCTCGTTGCTATGAAAAACGACAACAAAACAAATTTCGTTTCCTGTTGTTGATGTGTTTGTTATTGTCCAAAGATGGTATAGTAGCCCAAAAATCTGACCATATCGATATAAGGAAAGTGAATCCTGAACAAAATATGATCAGAACCCATCGAGATAGAGAAATATCGAGATAAGGAGGTTATCGAGATGTAGAAAGCCCAAATGTATGTAGATTGAATGGACTGAGGAAACCATCGACATAGAGAGAGATATCGAGATATAGAACATCGAGATGTGGAGAGTCGACTGTATAAAGTATAATTAAAAGTATATGTGACCGCAATATATTTTGCAGGAAGCTCTTTTTACTTCAACCAAGTTTTCCATACAAAAAATAACATTTCGGGAGAGTAGTCAACACCATATTTTCTTGTGGCGCACGGCAGTAAAGGAGCGATGAGAGCGATAGAAAGTCCGTCAACTTTGTATCTAGCGTGACAGTATAAAAAAGCTTATTCCCATATATGGAAAACAAATCTCGCTTAACTTTTCAAAAGGACCTAAGTAACATTTTTTTCATGAATTAATTTAAGTACTGCAATGGAAAGCTTTCATGTTTTTCTGTTGATTGCGCTATTCAAATTAATTCATGAAAAAAATGTTACTTAGGTCCTTTTGAAAAGTTAAGCGAGAAATGTAGGAATGAGGCGAGATGAATAATTGATGATGAATAAGACAAGAAGTTCCTCTAGGAATTCCTCCGGAAGTTCCTCCAGAAAAGGAATCCCCGAAGAAACTTCCGGAGAAATTCCCGGAAAAACTTCCGGAGGAACTTCCATAGGAACTTCCGAAAGAACTTCCGGAGGAACTTCTGGAGGAATTCCCGGAAGAACTTCCGGAGGAATTCCCGGAGGAACTTCCGGAGGAACTTCCGGAGGAATTCCCGGAGGAATTCTCGGAGGAACTTTCGGAGGAACTCCCGGAGGAACAGAGCAGTCAGCGACAAGGGGAAAGTTTTCGAATTGGTAACCTTGATTTTTGACAATTAATGTCGATTAGTTGTATGAGTGGTTACTTGATACTTGATGGACTTCAGCTCTTCGATGAACCTACGCCGAATGGAGTATCCTTCTCCACTTCACTCGATCCTGGGCCAATCGCTCCCAGTCGCCCTGAACATTGAGCGCCCTCAGGCCCTCTTCAACTGCAAAAAGTCATCGTGAACGCGGCCTTCCACGAAGCCTGCGGTATCTTCCGGGTTCTCTACTAAATATTAGCTTCGCTTGATGTTCTTCCGGCATACGAACAACGTGACAAGCCCACCGTAGTCTTCCGTGTTGTATAAGCTGTTGTATAAGTCCAGCCCGTTATACACCTGGTACAATTCGTGAATCATGCGACGCCGCCACATACCGTTCTCTGTTTGCCACCGAGTATTGTCCGCAGTTGTTACGCTCAAACACTTCGAAAGCTCTCCGATCAGCCTCCTTTAACGTCCATGTTTCATGGCCGTATAAAGCCACCGGAAGAATCAGAGTAGTATACAGCGCGAGTTTTGTTTTCGTTTGCAGACTACGGGACTTAAGCTTGTTACGAAGTCCGTAATAAGCCCTATTTGCAGCTGCAATACGCCTTTTCACCTCGCGGGTAATATCATTATCGCACGTCACTAATGTTCCAAGATACACAAATTCTTCTACCACTTTTTTCACCGTCCAGCACCATTTCGCTACCACCACCACTATTTTCCTGGTATTGATCGCGAATCCAATCCTCGCTGTCTCATTCTCAAAAGGCACAAAAGCCTCTTCCACGGCACGGCGATCAATCCCGATAATATCGATATCGTCCGCAAATCCCAGGAGCATATGCGATCTTGTGATAATGGTGCCGCTTCTTTGAACACCAGCTCTCCTAATCGCTCCCTCGAGCGCTATATTGAACAGTAGATTCGAGAGTGCACCACCCTGCTTTAATCCATCTAAGGTAACAAATGACGTCGATATTTCATCCGCAACCCTTACACTTGATTTCGATCCGTCCAACGTTATACGAATCAGCCGTATCAGTTTCGGCGGAAAACCATGTTCAACCATAATTTGTCAAAATTTATTCCGTTTCACTGAATCGTACGCCGCCTTGAAATCAATAAACAGATGATGTGTCTGCAAATTGTACTCCCGGAATTTATCAAAGATATGTCTCAGAGTAAACATTTGATCCGTCGTTGATCGGCCCTCACGAAAACCTGCTTGGTATTCGGTGACGAAAGACTCTTCAAGCGGTCTCAATCTGTTGAACAGAATACGGGACACGATTTTGTACGGCGAATTACGGAGGGTTATTCCTCGGTAATTGGCATAATTGGCCTTGTTCGTCGTTGCACATGACGGAAGATGGCGCTGTGTTTCTCCGCATGCCATTGACAGAGTCATAAAACCTCCGCATATCTGCTCCATTTTTTTCCTGCGCCTCGCTAATCACTTGTTCTTCATATTCTTTCTTCTTCCTGCGGTGGGTTCTTTTTTCGGCTGCTCTTGCTTCCTTATACCGATCTCTATTCGAATGGGTACCCGACACCAACATCTGGCTTCTGGCAACGTTCTTCTCGTCTGTCACTCTCTGACACTCCACATCGAACCAACCCGTCCTGAGTCGCCTCTGTGCAGTGCCTACCACTTCTCGTGCTGTTGTGCTCACCGCTCCATAGATCGTTGATGTTGTCGCTAACGTTGATTACACTTATTTCGTTACCGGGTCGGTTGCCAAAAATAACGTTCTCTTTTTCTTCTATCTCCATTTTTTGTGGTATTTGAGAGGCTTCAGTAAGCTACCTTACCGGGGTTGCGTTAACTACATCGCGCTGGTGGGGCTGCCACCTTAGGTATAGCTGACGCGATACAGAATTTTATTACTTAGCCGCTGGGTACCAGGCAGACGCTGTTTGAGTCCACCTCCTGGTGAACAGACGCTCGAGACGTACTTTCTCACTCTAGCTGATGTCAGAAGGACAACAGTGCCCAGATAAGTACACAACCCTTAGCTGGCGGTTTTTTGTCATCGGACGACCCGTGGAAGCGTGAGAGAGGAACTTGTGGGGACCAGTGCTTTGTTGGGCGCTCCTTCCTCGATGTCAACCCACCATTTTGTAGCCCGAAGGTTATATTATTCAGCAGCAAATTCAGTCAAGATTAAGATACCGTGGATAATCAAAATTCGGACACACTTAAACTTCGGACGCTACAATTCGTATGGGAAATTTTCTGAAATATTTCATCGAAATGTTTCGTCAAGCTAGATCGGAAAGACTAATAGTTTTTGCTTGTTTTAGTATAGTTACATTTTAATAGGACATGTTAAAACAATGCGACGAAATGATTAAAAGAAAGTCTGAGCTGTGCATTGAGGAGGAGGTTTTCAATTATGCTTCCCGGTACTGTGTAATCAGGTGTCCGAAGTTTGAATCTTTGTGTCCGAAATATGAATCCAACCTGGCCGGTGTCCGAGGTTTGAATCAAATCGAAGCCGGACATTTTCATAAATTGCAAGCATTCTTCGCAAAATCATGCACATGTTAAATACGTAGCTCAACAATGAATACTGTACTTAGTGATTGCAATGGTGATTTAAACGGTGTGATTTAAAATGTGAGTTAACAGGATGATTGTATTTCAGAAAGTGCTTAAGCGTCCGAAGTTTGAGTTTGAACGGTAGCTAACTCACAATAAGTAATTGTGATAGAAGGAAATAATATTTTATTGATTTCTTGAAAATGGTGAAACTGATCAATGTTACCCCGGTGATCAATGTTCCCCCAAATTACGGTCGTCCAATCAGCATTTTGGTTTGGATAGTGAGTGGAGACGCGTAATACATTGTAGGTTAGTCCCACTAGGAAGTCCCGCCTCGCCGAAATGTGAGATGTTTAATCAAAATGTGGAAAATTTCGAATTTTTCCTACCTTCTTATCTATTACTTTGACACTTTTCTTACCTAGCCTACCATCTGCGCCACTTTAGTGAAGTCTAGCTCCTTGATGCAAGGATGTTTAAACGCGCATTCTCGCCTACTATGCAGATTGCAGGGCATCGTTTGTCGGGTCATCTAGTAATAAAAGGTAATAAATAATAATTGTCGGATCAGAAAAGTCGGATCACTAAAAATCCTAATCTGGTGTGGCTTGGCTTGTGGTTTGAAAGAACTACTGGACTTAGTCCGATCAATCCAATACTGGAGTGAGCTGCGATGCTCGGATTAAGAAAAAAGCAACTGTTGGAGGTACTTCTGGGTTTAGATTTAGTCGACCAAAACTCTCAAGAAAGATATGGAGGGTGGGCGTAATCGCCATAAGAAGTAGGAGGGCTAATCTAGGTTTGATTAATACATCATTATTGATTTATTGGCATTTATCGGTGAGAACAACATCTAAAGCTCAAAGTAAAGAGGGAACGCAACAATGAAGAACAGTATGAATAGGTGTCGCAAGCTAGCGACGAGTATGAAGCGAACAGAAATTGAAATTATAGTAGAGGACCAGTTGTAAGAACAGCATTGTTGAAATCGCTGTTATTTTGACTAACGTCCACCCAGAAACGGATTGGGTAGTAGCATGGTGACTACTCTTACTAAGACAGGCTCCCTCTGCGCTCCCTCTGCGCTCCCTCTTTACTTTGAGCTTTAGATGTTGTACTAACCGATAAATGCCAATAAATCAATAATGATTGAGTCATGTACGGTGATCAAAAACTATCCCAATTTGATAAATACAAGTTTTCAAAAAAAAAGTAATGAACAATGATAGTCATTAAAAAGTATTTTCATTCAATGGCTTTGCTTTGTTTCCACACCATTGCATTGTCAAAAATTATTGATTTGCTCGAATCTGAATTACCGATTATTAAATGCAACTATAATGGTAGTTTTTCTGTGATCCAATAGGAATTTTCTGGGTTTATTTCAAATCTGCACGAGATCCTTATCATTACTGTCCGGTTTTAGTCAAAATATCAAAAGAGAATCATTTTTCTTCTCAAGACCCTTATGCCGTTAGGTGTTAGGCATTTTTGGAGTTTTTTATATTGATTTTTATGCAATACTATTTGTGTTGGAGGACCAAAAATAACGCAGTAAACACAGAATTACAGTAGGAAAGGAAGGGAATTTGAGGTACGTTAGTTACGATGAGTTTCATACATGTATGTACCGGGACGAACAAATATTTCCTCCAGATTCAATTAGAGGAAACCATAGAGGATTGATAACCGTCATGCTGAAATGGAGATGGGCAAAAAAACAAAACTAAGACATATGTTTCACATAGGTTACTGCAACTTATATGTGATCAGATTTAGTCACATTCAAGTTTCTGCAACCATTTTTGTCTGTCTTGTGCTGCTCAGAACAGTTCCCCTTCGCATACCCTACATCCAAAAAACAAATCTTACGATTCTGCTCAAAGTCATGGCATATGCATACCCGAGTAGCTCACATGTTGCACATAGATTACAGTAACTCATCATATGTGACCAGATTCAGTCAGAATTAGGTTGTTGTAACCATTGGCGTAACTACCTGAAATGCCTAGGGGTGGCTATAGCCCCTTTATATTTTTTCTCGAAATTGACCCTCTTTTTGAAAATTCTTGAACATTTTAACATATCATCAAATTATCAGCGGTAATGTGACAAATGCAGTCCAACCACCTAAGGCAATTGCGGATCCATCACACTCATTCATATTATTCTCTTTTCTCAAGCACGTGCACGTGTGCACGTGTGAGCAACAACTCACAGTCTATGTTTAATTGCGCGTTTACTAGCGTCAGGCAGTGGATATATTTGCATACTTCATAAATATTCTATCTATCTCAAATGAAAAAAAAATAGTGCAACTTTCTATGGATTTCGCCGAGAATTTTCCAAGAATTCTGATGACAATCCTTTAGTGATCCTGACTGGAATGCTCCAGGGACTCCGACGGGAATCTCTAGATATTTCGATGAGAATACCGATGGGAGCCTCCAGGGATCATGAAGGGAATCCACCAGAGATTTCGGAGGGAATGTTTCAGGAATTCCAACGGAAAATTTCAAGGATTCCGACGAGAACGTACCAGGGATCCTTCACCCTCCAGGAATTTCGACGGGAATATTTTAGGAATTTGAAAGGAAATATTCCAGAGATTTCGTCGAAAACGCTCCAGGAATTCCAATATGATGGTTCCAGGTATTTCATGAGCAATGTTCCAGGGATGAAGACTCATATCGTCGAAGGATTCCGAAGCAATCCGTCGAAGGACTTCGAAGAAAATCGTCGAGCGACTCCGAATTAATCCTTCAGTTATTTCGAAAAGAATCCCCCAGCGATCCCGAAGGGAATCCTCCAAGGATGTTGAAGCAAATCGTTGAGGGATTCCGATGCAAATCATCAAAAGGTTTCGAAGCAAATTGTCGAATGGTTAAAAAAAAATTGTTAAGGGACTCTGAACAAAATATATGAGAAATTCTGAAGCAAACCGTCGATGTATTCCGAAACGAAACGTCGAATGATTCTGAAGCAATTCTTCGCGGGATTCCGAAGCTAATCGTCAGCCGGATTCCTTATCGTCTAGAGATCCCAACGCAGATCATTTGCAAAACGTCGAGAGACTCCGAATTAAATCTTCAAAGGATTACGAAGCAAATCGCCGAAGGATTCTGATTTGTCAAGGAATTCCTAAACCAATCTTAAAACGAATCTGGAGATATTCCGGAGCAAATCAACGAGAGATTCTAAAGCAAATCCTCCATGGATTTTAAATGGTATTTTTCACAGATTCCCAAGGGTATTGCTTAACAATACTGGAAAGAATCCAGTAGGAATTCTTCTGGATAACGATTGGAATATTTCGATGAATCCGAAAAGAATTCTTTAGAGATTGAAGTGAGAATTATTCTCGGATTCTGATCAGAATCCTTCCCGGATGCTGATGGGAATCTTTCTCAGAATTCAGAAACAAGCTAATATTTCTTCCACTCCTTTTATTAAGTATGTGAATATGAGAGATAACTCTTTAGTCTTCAAACTTTTTCGGTAATTCATTATGCTATATGTTGAAAACTGATATAACTACTAACCAACTTATCAAATCCTAGGGGGGCTAATTTTTTTCTAGGGAGGGCTAAGCCCCCCCTAGCCCCCCGTTATTTACGCCAATGGTTGTAACCAATTTCACTTGACTTGTGCTGCTTGGGTACATATTCTGCAAGGTTGTAATACACAAATTGTAAGCTTTTTATGCAGCTACTGTATTAAAATAATATAGAATAATACAAATTTTAAATTTTAAGCCTTCCAAAATTGTCTTCTTCTTCTTATTGGCATTATCCCCCATTGCATTGGGACATTGCCGACATACAGCTTAGTATTCATTAAGCACTTCCACATTTGTTAACTGCGAGGTTTCTAAACCAAGTTAACATTTTTGTATTCGTATATCATGAGGCTAACACGATGATACTTTTATGCCTAGGGAAGTCGAGAAAATTTCTAACCCGAAAATTTCCTAGACCAATGAACCGGGAATCGAACCTAAAAACCTTCAGCATGGACTTGCTTTGTAGATGCGCATCTTACCGCACGGCTAAGGAAATTTGTACAGAACTATGTGTATTAAAATCATGCTTTTGGGAAAAGGAACGTGCATGATAAAGGTTAGAGTAGTAATTGATTAACGTTTACTTCCATGGAGACGAGCTAGCCTCGGGCTGAAAATTTATCTAAAAAAGATTTTAAAAAAAGCTTTCCTTTTATAATCTTCACAATGCACATAGGCTCATGTTTTTAGCGTGTCTTATTGATTGATACTTCTTATACTGTTTTGCATAATGGTGTCTACCATTTTGTCAGTAAGTTAAAGCGCTTTTTGGAGGCATTGTAAAGCGGAAAAAATAAAATAGTTATCTCACTTCTAGGGGATAGGTCATTAAAGAGTTGGAGACTACCTTAACCTTCATCATGCATATGCCTCCGTTCACTGACGAGAATGGAGATGTTAGATGTAACCTTAATGTGTATTACAAAAATAATGATACATTTTTGCCAATCAATCCTTCTTACTTTGAGTCATAAAACTTCAGTCACGTATGAAAAATAACAAACCTAAGGCATGAGAGACTCCAACGGAAACAAACCAGCAACAGAAAGATAGATCGCAAGGTAGACACATAAAAGAAGCATCACCACGTAATAACAATATCTCAGCAGAGAACCCATCGCTGCTGGCACTAGAGCTTTCTGCTCGGTGTTGGTTACCCTCTATTTGCATCATCCTATACCCATACCTACATGTAGATAGTGCACGACGGATGAGGCGAACTCACGTTAGAATAACCGCCTCCGGCTGTCACACTCCACTCTATTTGTAGGGGGAAAGGATGGATACGATTGGAATACCACCAACCAGTGACGACCGCACACCTGGGCGGACTGTGGTGTTGTATTGCTGATGTAGCCGGTTGTGATTCAGTGGTGGGTGTTCGATTCATTTTGTGGAACCGCATGGTCGTTTGTTCGTTATTGTGTAAACAATAATTGTGCCAGAATGAACAAACAACGGCGATTTCATGCTAGAGGCTTCTCTTGGGGGCTTATGAAGGAGATATAAATACTGTGAGATATTTCTTTCGTTTAACATAAGAGAATACACGGCATTTTTATTTCCCGATACAGTTTCAAAGAATCAAATAATTGAGCTCTCTGGATATAACGAACTTTAAAAATGACGTGAAGGTTAAAAGAGCTGAAAGGTTTGCAAATCTTGCGGTTGTGTGTTCAATATTGACTTTTCCAATTATTCTATGCGCTTTCAGTTGTAAGCCAAAGTTGTGAATGAAACGAATCTATAGGAAAATATTCAACAGTCAAGTAAATTGACAATCTCCTTGATTACAATCGTCTGCCAGAATAGTGTGCCACATCATAAGCGGTTGACCGCTTTGATTTTCGCGCCCCGGGTGGCTCCACATTTGATTCTCGTCATGTTTTCCGTTTAATAATCAATCCAAATCGGGAAGATATACACGGTTGCAACTAATTCAACTGTAAAATGCCGCTTCAAATTCAACCGTTGCAATTTCCATAATGTTCCACATTTTAAAGTCATTATCCACGGGTGGCCTAATCGGTGGTACCTATGAAATACATTTTCGCTCAAGTGGGCTGTGGGTGATTCAGTCTAGCTGAGAAAAACTCCGGATGGAGAGAATGCAAACGATTCTTTCGCGCTTATAATCATAAGCCACAACGACCGGCGATTACGGCGTTCGTAAGCTGAAAGTCATTATTCGCAGATTTTACGAGGCAGCTCACTTTCTGTTGCATGCCCGCACCGCACCGGGTTTATGGCCACTGAATTACAATTAGTCCAACTTCCTTTCGCTTTTCAATTGCATTTGGAGTGGGTTGGGTGTCGCGCCAGAGTAGGTGCGATGAACCGCGGGCGTATTCTGGAATGGTTGGTTGTTTGTTGACATGTTTGCGCGGTCAGTAAACTGAGGCTCTGTCTCAATTTCTGAACATAAATTTAACTTGGAAGTGACATCTCGACAATTAAATCGATGTATATATAATTCTTTTGAAAAAACTATGCCTATCAAAATAACCTTGTTTTGCTTGTTTTTAAGAGAAGATGCATTTGTATTAGGGATTAGGGTAAAAGATCCGATAGTCGTGGGTGTTCTTATAGTTGCGGTATTGTTGTCTTCACCAAATCTACGTATTAAACGCAGCAATCCATGTGGTCCACTGAGGAAACTGGACGCATGATTTCCAATCAAACGCCTTATGAAAATTTGCCACAAGGAATCGGTATGAATTTCAATATGTTGCCTTATGAATGATGATTTACCTTAAAAAAATGCAAATTGCAGCAGACTGGGTTCGAACCATGGACGTCGGGATTTTTTTTTTTTTTTCCTTCCTAAACAATGGAGGGGGAATCTGCTCAACAGACATCCTGGGTTGACCAGGAAGTACTGGGTTAGGGGCCACCTCCAATGAGGGAGGCAGGACTGCATCTCCGACCAGCTAAACCGTTTCCATTGCCGCCAAGCCCATCGTCCCTTCGGTATAACCAGAAAGTAATGCTTCAAAGGGGGGCCAGTGCATAACGCACCCTCGAGGTTAGCTGCGTGTCCTTGCAGCATCGAACATCGTGACTCGCTTTGGACGTCGGGATCGGGAGGCCGGTATGTAGACCTAACGCCCATCGACGCTCGAAGACTTGGGAAGATAACTGCGTATAAAAAGCACTGTTGGTGGAATATTCAGTCGAAGCTTCATAAGGCGCCAGTTATGAATTTCGCTAGTCCAGTTCGCTGAGTGTCCGTCAATTTGTTGACATGTCAGTAGACGAAATATAAGAAAACAGGTTTGGATTTCTCTCAAAATCGGTAAAGTATCACTAAAATACCTTATCTTTTTCTCGGCTTTGCAACAATAGATGCGGTAGTGTTCCCATAGTTGCGAATCCCATGAGAAAACTATTCTAGGTGGCAATAATGGATGCTCCTGCAACTACATCACATAATCTTTCTTATACACTCTTGAGGTAAGTGAAATGCAGCATAGACCCGATGTGAATCAGCAAATAGTGGTGAAACGTGCTTAGTTCCTCCACTTTTGGGTCTTTACCTACCTAGATTGCTAATGGTGCTGTAAATCTTATGATCAATATGTTTTGTTCGAGGCAGTACATTATGTGTCAGATATGCTTTTTTTCATCACAGTAGCCAAATTTTCATACCTGGAAATAAGCAAACCAAACAATAAATTTGACATTGAAGGTACCGATCAAGCTCTTCGTGAGAAATCCGGGTTACTATGGTTGAATCATGTTAAATACAATATGTAGTTGTATGGGATAACAGCGAGGGTAACAGTGTCTCCACCATTCTCATATTTCTGCTTCTATTCTTTTAGAGTTTCAATTATTTTTTTTCAACGGAACAAATCATTAAGAAAAACGGGGGTGGCTTTACAGTTGATTCAAAAGTATAAGATTGCTAATTTCGTTCCTGTTCGCCTGTCTAACATCTAGGTTACTCAGACCTGGCAGCCAAAGTATCGGTACTACAAGTGTCAAACCGATGTTGGTGATGAAACCATACATGCACTACAACATGATGCATACATTAAGGCCTATTGAAGCCTGTTGAAGCATAATATAGCGAAATAATTTAAATGACTACAGCGCCACTAGCGTTCTAATCAGGGTTCGTGCTTTTTGTATCAATGAGACGAAATCAACCGTTATACTGGTCGGAGGAGAATCTTTTTTCGGACTTTGTAGTGTGCATCCATTTATTTATTTATTCTCAGACTAAGGCCGGAGTGGCCTGTGCTGCACATAAAAGTCTTCTCCATTCACCTCGGTCCATGGCTGCACTTCGCCAACCACGCAGTCTGCGGAGGGTCTGCAAATCCTCCTTCGCCTGATCGCTGTGCACCTCTCCTTCTTGTTCCCGTCGGATCGTTGTCGAGAACCATTTTCACCGGATTACTGTCCGACATTCTGGCAACGTGCCCGGCCCACCGCAGTCTTCCGATTTTCGCGGTGTGGACGATGGATGGTTCTCCCAACAGCTGATGCAACTCGTGGTTCATTCGCCTCCTCCACGTACCGTTCACCATCTGCACCAGTGTGCATCCAGGATGATTGAAAAATACATCTCAATTCAAATTACGTCGCGTTATTGTGTCATTTATTTCAAATACGTCACCTGAAATTTTCAGTTTTTTTTTGTATGATTAGAGAGGTGTTGGCGGGTCTTGATCTCGAATACATGTCCCTTGTCCGCTAATTTTTGAAAGTTGCTGATGTTAGACTGTAATCGTCGTCCGCCCATTCCTTTTGCTATCGTAATCCCTTAAGAATGTCTTCCTATCTCCTTACCTATCTCCCCATTTGTTCATCTTTGTTGCCAGCTGATCAAGGTCAGAGAAATGTCACATGGAAATACCGAAAACTCGACCGAAAAGATCAAATGAATTCAGAAGGAATTTAGAAAAAAAATCTGGTTAAGGTCACTCCTGACGGAATTCAAGTTCCAAAATGCTCGCGTTTTCGGAGGTACATCACTCGATTCAGAGGCGGCGCACAACTGTCTTTTTTTGTTGATTTAGCTTTGATGCGTCGCAGCAGGCGTGAAATAATAAAATTGACAGTTGTGCGTTGCTTCCGTATCGAGTGGTGTTCCCCCGAAAACGCGGGCACTTCTAATCTTGGATTCCGTCTGAAGTGACCTTAAAACTCAACGGTTGAATAGATTAAAACAAGTCATAGAAGAATTTAGTCTATTCTTGTCATAAATTAGATCGGTCATTGCGTTCCGATTAGAGATGGGCAAAACGGATCACTTAGTTGAACGGTTCAGATCTGTGTCATTCAGTCTAATGGTCCGGATCTTTCATACGTGTCGGATCTTTAGAACAATACGTAAGGAGAATGCAAAATAGTGAAACGGTTGGAATTCTGGACCATGATTTCGACCCGTACATGCCAAAATTTCACCGCTCTCACGCTCACAAGGATATATTATATGTGTAAAGAACCCACAATAAGCTTTTCGTTTTGTCATTTCCTTACAAATGGTTAGTTAATTTGCGGATCTGGTGATCCGGATCTTTTAAAAAGTGAGCTGTGAATCATTCACTCACAACAAAGATCCGGATCATTTTCACGATTCCGGATCTGAATGCCCATCTTTAATTCCGATATAATGATCGAAATACCTTTTTATAGACACGTGAAAAACGCTGCCGCCGCTAAAGAAAACTCAAATGAATGCTGCTATCGGGAGTTTTTTTTAAGTGCATATGAAGTCTAAAATGCGTTGCAGCTATCAATCGGCTAGTGTGAATGTATTTTTATCAGATTTTTCATATTTTTAAGATTTTAAACCCGAGAAAAAGACTATTATAACTTTTGTAGTATTTATATAATTTGCATATAGAAGTCGCAGAATTTATAAATAAGGCCGATACAAATATTCAAAAACCATTATGTTTGCCCCCCTCGGATTTTTTTTGTTTGCCCCCCCTCGGATTATCCCCTCTCCTTGACTTTGCGGAGACCAATAGGACAAAATGTTAATTAAATATTTGTAACGGCCTAAGCAAATAATAAAATTGTATTTTTATTCGCTGGCTTATTGATTGTCTTCAAGTATCTTCAAATAAGTAGAAAATATTTTGAAAAGTCTTCAAAATGTCTTCACGAAATAAATGTCTTCCCAGAAATTTAAATGTCTTCAAATCTGACATCTCTGTGTGGTAGACATAGTAAGTGTATCAAAACAACAAATATTTATCCACCAATGCAAATGATACGATACTGTGGAAGATACAACCATAAAAGCGACAATAAATGCAAAGCTTTATGCGCTTTACGAGAGACGGTGCATGTTTAAATCCCTGAGGAAGGCCAAGATCAAGGACCGAAACGTAGGAAACTAAACCAACGTGTTTCGATTTTCGTGAGACTGAAAAGCCGCTAATCCCAAAGTTGTTCGATACAACGTTATAAGATCTTCGGGATGCGCTCCCCACGACAGTGGCGTAGCTACGGGGGTGGTTTTGGGCATAACCCCCCCCCCCCCAGAGACAAAATTTTTAGAAGAATTTTTTTTTCGAAGAAAAAAATGTTCAGAACCCCCCCAGACCAATTTTTTGGCTACGCCACTGCCACCCGATGTTCCGGTTATTGTTCGCATGAAGTTGGTCCGATTCTGGCATTTTTGTGTCAGATATATTGCCCACCCCGAGGTATTTAGAAGACATGCTGTGAGTGATTGTCTTACCCATAATTTGAAGCGGTAACTTTGCCAGTTTATGTTTTTTTAAAAGCAGCCATCTCAGTTTTCTCCGGAGAGAATTCGATACCCAGCCTCGTAGTCCAAAGTATCTTGCAACGGTCCTTGCAGATCGACTGCGGTTGACCCCGAAATGGATACAACTCAGCCATCCACAAACTGTCTTAACGAGCAATTGGGCATAAGACATTCATCAATTTCTCGGACGTAAACATTGTAAAGAACATCAAACATGAGCCCTGGGGAGATCCGTGTAGCTAATTCGTGAAATTGCCGAATTACTATGAGAAGAATTCATACGCTTCTTTGACAACAAGTTATACAAGTTTTTCGAAATTGGCGAACGTCCACACGAGTGCAGTTTGCCAGATAAGACATCGACGCAAACAGAATCGCAAGCCCCCTAATGTCAAAAAAAACATTGAGCTAACTGCTCTTTTTTTAGCGAAAGAAAACTGAATTTCTGGAGAAAGCAACGCAAGATAGTCGTTCGTTATCTTGCTCCTGCAGAAACCAAATTGTGTATCTGACAACAAACTATTCGATTCAACCCATTAGCCTAGTCGAAAGAGAATCATCTTCTCCAACAGCTTCCGAAGACAGGACAGCAATGCGATGGGGAGATACGAATTACAACACTCGTGATTCCACCACGGACTGTGTGGTTTCCTGCAAAACGAAGCTCCTGGCACCGGTCAGCGTTGTACCTGAAGAGCGCTGTCAATGTACAACTGGGATATAAACTGGTACTCTTCACGCGGGAGAAGTGCTTCTATCGATTGAACGCCATCAATGATGGCCTCCGCATATTCTTCCTAATCAACGTGCTTCGATAGAAACAAATTGATTACGTCCATTGAAAATCGAGACTTTGATCAGCAATCCTGGACCACCAAGTACAGTCCAACGATAATTAGCTCGAACAAATGGAAAGATCTAGACGGTTGTCTTTTACTGGAGTGGCTCACTCGTGGAACTACTCCTGCATTAAAATTGACATATTGAAGTCGTCGCAAAGGTCGTATATAATTGTTGAACGGTTGTCGTCGTACAGTTCCTCCTGCCTGTTCCGTGGGAGTCAAAATCTTCCAAGAGCAACCGTGGTTCGGACATAACCGAGCAAATGCGTGAGGTGTTTGGAGAAAAATACATCGGTGCGATACTTCAATACATAAAAAAATATATCGAAAAATACATCGGTGCGACGGCTTCAATGCCTGACATCGGAGCAAGGTTAACTATATAGAAGGAATTCTGTTCTCAACACCCCTCCATATCGATTTGCCCGATCTCGACAAATGACTTTAAAATCGAAAAAAAATGAAGGTTCACATCTGGAGTTAGCCATGTTTCAATAATATCTAATTTTGGAAGCATACTTCGACAGTTCTATTGTAGAATTGAAATCATATGAGCCTTATCGACGACGTTAGGGATCGAAGGATATGAATGACTTGAGGAGGGGCATTTTTGAAGCCTGCTGCCAGTCAGGAGGTAGAATAGGAAGAACAGCTTTGACCATGTTCTTCACGGGGTCGGAAGCATCGACGAAGTTGAGGATGAGCTCCACGATGTCAGAAAGCGCGAACATTGGAATGCCCGGAGGTTGTTTCGTTCGTTCTCTATGCTCTCTTTCTGGCTGAAAATTTGAAAAACTTGAGACATCTGGGATTTTAGATGCTCCCTGAAGCAGAGGGAATTCTCGCTCATCCTTATGTGAAACCACAAAAGTCGAATGTTTCTGAGCATTCCCAGCTGCTTGCAATTTGACCAGGTTTGATTAGGGCTCACTTGGAGGCAGTTTCTAGGCTTTTTCGAGCATCGCTGGCTCTGTTTTACTCTTTTCCTCGTTGAGCCTTTGAAAATGAAGGGAACCCCATTTCCAAATTCAGAGTTAGAGCTGCCTTGATCGTCCAGAGGAAGAGACTAGTAGATGGTGTCATAAACAACCGGTGAAGCGACCTTTTTCTTTTTTTTTATTTATTTTTTTTTAATGGCCCACCACTATCCCCCACACCAAGAAGCTCATTTTCGGAGCTCCCTGGTAATGGCGTCATCTATATTTTTTTCAAACATTATAATTTAAGAAAATAACAAAAAAAACAAGTAGGAGGTTGAGGGTTCGAGTCCCTCCAAGACACGTGGATTCTTTTTCGCAAAATTTCATATCAATTTGTCCATTTCGAAACATATGCTGTGCATATGCACAGCCAAGATATTTAACAAAAAAATGGTTTTCGTACGGCCAAGTTGTCGAATAATATGCAATTAATTGTAATCAAATATGTATGCTACGGTATGTGTGATGGACTATTTACAACAACAGTTATGAATAGGTTATACCCAGTGCAACTTGGTTCCTTTAAAGGGTTTCCTAATATGCATTAAAGAGTTGATACAAATGTTTACAATTAAGGCTGGCGATTGATACGGTTCAAATTATAAAAGTAAGTTGATATGGTCTTTCGTGTCTGCTTTTCGCAAGTCCGACCAAATGACACGTGGCACGAACGGGACCAACCACGAGGCGTATGTGTTAGTCTTCTCACCAACCGCACGAACCGAATGGATGCTTGCTCTGAACAATCCAAACGCACGATGCTGGCTTTGCACACGTGATTTTTTTTTCTGAGAAGGCACCCGAAAACTTATTTCACGGATACTCAATTGCGTCGCAACTGAACTCCGCTTTCTAGTTGAATTTAGGATTTTTTCACTGACACTTTCGCACAAAAAAATCAACACGAGGAAAAACCAAACAAGAACCCGGAGGGATGAGACTGACGTCTGTCTCGCACGGTAGCTCAACATGGAATAACAAAGAACAAATGTCATCTAAGTTTTTGTTTTTGTTTTAAATTCATATAGAATGTTGTGGTATGTCGTTGACTCACATCCTTTCGTCAACTAAGAACATTTGTTTTTACATTTCCTATTTATTGTAAAGATGGCATTTTTGTCTTGAATTAGAGGGGTTAGACAAAAAGATTAAGATAGGCAAAATTTTGTCGAAGTTCAAATCAGCATAACTTTGCGTAGAATGATCCGATTTTGATGAAACCGGGACCTCCGGACGTGGAAACTCTTCTAGTATACTGTGAAAGTGGCAGTGAAACCTTAGATTGGCCCTTGACCACCGGAGATCTTCCGAATTTTCCGAGGATATGTTAAAAATGCATTTTTTCTTCTGCTTGTCGTTTTATCTGACGTTTACTGCCATCATGTTTTATACTCTTCCTGGAAACTAGAACTAATAAACTGACCAATGCTGGCTGCAGATCGAAAATTCGTTTTGTATACGCAAAGATATGGCTATTTTCGTAAAATCGGTACGGGATTGGCCATACACCCTGACCAAATGTCACTTTCGCAGAGCACCCAGCACCAATTACAAATTGGGGGTCGTACACTAATTATGTAAGCACTTATGGGGGGAGGGGGGTCGGCCATTTTCTTACTCTCCATATAAATAAAAATTGGTTTGTATGGGAAAAATCTTACATGGGGGGAGGGGGGTTGAAAAACCCAGAAAAAATGCTTACGTAATTAGTGCACAGTCCCTTGGCCAGAGAGTCTTACAGTCACCATAATGTATATTTAATAAAGATCCTATATTAATCGTCTTGAGAAAACATGAATTTTGACACCCATATATGCATAGTTCCAGACAGTGCCAAAACCGGCCCCTCCTGGAAGGCCCTAGGGACCTGCTATAAGGTTGAGATGTTTCTGTAATCATTGTCTCACAAAGCCATGAACATAGATACCCATATTTGCATTATTCCGATCTTTTATCATTTCATCATGTTCCCGAAACCGTTTTTACGGAAATGGCCATATCTCTGCGCAGTTTTGATGGATTCTCGATCTATAGCCACCATTGGCCGGCATATTAGTTCTAGTTTTTGGAGAAAGCATAAAACATGATGAAAGTAAACGTCCCATAAAATGACAAGCAGTGGGAAAAATGCATTTTGAACATACCTTTGGAAAAACCGAAACATCAACGGTGGTCAAGAACCAAACTTAGGTTTTGCAGAGGGGCAGTATACTAGAAAAGCGTCCGGTTCTGATGGTCCTGATTTTATCAAAATCGGATTATTGTACGTAAAGTTATGATGATTTGAATTTCGACATTATTTTACCTATCTCAACCTTTTTGTCTAACCCCTGTATATTGAGTTTAATTTTCAATTTTGGATGGAATTAAATCTGTCAAGAGGAGTTTAGTACTATTCTATTTATTTCCAGTGCGTTAAAATAGACACTGAGGACGGCCTTACAGTTATACGAAATACATATATGTACGTGGTGAAATTTAATATAATAGTACTACACTCGTCTTGAAAATTCGAATGAAATGAATCTAAGAAACTGTTATTCTTTGATATTACGCAATGAGTCACTTATCAGTATCAGTATCTAACAATTCTAATGATTCAACTGAACACCCTGACATTTTTTTCTTTATTAATGAGGTTGTCAGCCCTGACATTTCGCAATTTAAAATTCTCAAGAATTTCCCCTTATTTTCTTCGCCATGAGGTCAATTTCGTAGGAAGCGTGATGGTCAAACCAACGTAAACACCCTCCAGGCATTGTAGATAAATGTCGAGGGAGGGATTCTTTGATTTTTATTTGTTCGGCGTCTTCATAACAATGGCTTATTCATCCTCCCGAGCAATTATTTCTTGATACAGTCAATCTCAGACCACCACCCACCCACTAGCCCACAATAACTATAGGTACATAATACAGACAGTATGATGGTGACCGACCACCAACAGCGCTTTCTTAACTGTGATGCTTCGCAACCAATGATGCTGATTTTTTTTGTGTATTCACAACCTACCGCAAGTTTTTCGCTCACCCATACTAGCTGAAATTGTTGGAAGTCGTCACCACCCACCATGCTGTAGGACTACATCATAGATTTATTTCTTCCGTTACTAACAATAGTTTTTCGATCTCTGCTCTCTCCAACTTTTCCAGATGCATCCTTCGACTTGAAACCACTTGAGGAAAATGCTGCTGCCGTTTATCGTACAACCATACGTGCAATCTGTGCCAAACCATTCGTCATAGCAGTTTCTGCTGACGACGAGATTTATGGAGCGTTGAGTTCGCAAATTGTGATGTGCATTGTACCCAGCTCGCTGCCAGATGCGAGTTTTGTGATCTAGGTTAAGGTTCGCCACCCTTTGTGTGGCGCGGTCTGTGTGTTAGTCCTGTTTTATATGTGCCACTGAAAACGACAAAATCAGCAGAGATGGGCGACAGTACGATGGGCTCGGTGAGCTTCCTCCACCTGGGGGACATTGTCTCCCTGTACTCGGAGGGAAGTGTGTCCGGGTTTCTCAGCACTTTGGGGTAAGTGTCGACAGTGCGGGATGGACATCCGATGTTCGATTAGCTTATGGTTCTTATTGTTCAACACAGCTTGGTAGACGACCGTGTGGTTGTCTGTCCCGGGGCGGGAGATTTGAACGATCCGCCTGAAAAGTTTCGCGATTGCCTGATCAAGATATGCCCCATGAATCGGTATTCAGCCCAGAAGCAGTTCTGGAAGGCAGCTAAGCAGAGCACAACAACGAATACGGATACCAGTCTGCTTAAGCGGTTGCATGTGAGTAATTTAAGAGATAATAATATGCCTAATTAGATACCTATTACAACTTGTTTCCAGTTTTGAATATCTTCTACTTGTTTTGAATTATATTAGGGGGGAAGACGGCTTTGGCAGGTTTTGTTCTATTATTGGCAGGGGGTTTTTGTCGACCAAATTTTATGAAATTTGGCCACAATATTCTTTGATATGCAAAGAATGTTTAGGCCAAATTTGAGCCGAAGGCCGCTTTTCAAGAGGCTCGGAAGCTTTTCTCCAAGAGCTTGAAATAATGAAAATTTTATTAAATGCTTTTCTCCAAGAGCTCGAAATAATGAAAATTTTATAAAATGGGTTACACTTATTTCCATTGACAACATAAAAAATAGGGGGTACCTCAATTGAAGTCCAAAACACCAACAAAATTAAAGTACTGATAGAATAAGTATTTAATATATAAGTAAGGTACGAAATTCAAACTGGGACCAATAGGAGCAATGGTCAGATGTGCTTTTGAAATCAGGAAACCTCCAGGAGTTCAGTACTGTAATTCCTCATTTTCAATGAGAGATGTCACGCGATGTTTACATATCTGCCCCTTTCAATATCTATAGGAACGCGAAGAATGAATGGCATGCTACAAAAATCTCAAAAAATATTTGTTCCGTGACAGGGCATGAAAGTGTACAATATCTGCTTTATTTGTGTGTTTATTACCACTTTCAACTCCGTGAATTAAAGGAGTATGATTAATTTATCGACTAGTCACTGTTCGTCGCAAATATCTATTAAAATAACATAGAAATTTAAATTTTAAAATAGAGCACAACATCCTTTCATGCGAAATTGATCAAAGAACCCACGATTCTTTCATTTGGTCGCCTGAAATAGAAAAAGGCGCTTTGCTCTCTGTCTTATGACGATCACGACCTTTTCCAGTACTGACTCGGGTACTCCAAATTTTCCTCCAAGGAATTCCTCCGGCAATTTTTCCAACAATTACTCACAAAATTCCTCCTCTGAAAAGTCCTTCACGAGCTCCTTCAGAGTTTTTGTGGAAATTCATCTACGAATTCCCTCGAAAATGCATCCAGAAGTTCCTACGAAAAGTCCGTAGTAGTTCTTCCGAAAATTCCTGAAAGAATTCCTTCAAATGTTCCTCCAGGAATTTTTTCGGAATTTCCTCAAGGAGTTCCTCCGAAAATTTCTTCAGGAGTCCCTTTGATTATTCCTCCGGAAATTACTCCACAAACTGCTTTGGAAATACCTCCAGGAATTTCTTAGGAAATTACTCCAGAATGTGCTCCGAAAATTTCTCCAAGAATCCTTCCTAGAGTTCATTAGGAAATTCCTCCAAGAGTTCGTCCGGAAACTTCTCAAGGAGATCCTTCGGAAATTGTTTGGAAATATATCCTACGGAAGTTCATCCAGGAATTCCTCGGGAAGTTCCTTCAAGAGCTTCTGCGAAAAGTCAGCCTGAAATTCTTCCAGGAGTTCATCTGGAAATTCCTTCAGGAGTTCCTTCAGAAAATCCCCCAGGAAGTCCTCTGAAAAATCCGCCAGCGTTTCCTCCGGAAATTCATTCAGGAGTTGCACCGAAAGTTCATCTAGAAATTCCTCCACGAGAAATCCTTCCAAAATTTCTCCGGAATATTCTCGCAGTAGTTCATTGGGAAACTCTTCCAGAAGTTCCTCCAAAAATTCCGCCAGCATATCCCCCAGAAATTGATCTAAGAGTTCCTTCGGAAAAACTGCCAGGGGATCCTTCGAAAATTACTTCAGTAATTTTTCCGGAAATTACTACAAAAAATGCTTTGAAAATACTTTCTCAAATTCCTCGAGAAATTTCTACAGGTGTTTTCCTCCAAAATTTTCCTCAGGAGTTTCTTTAAAAATTACTCCAAGAGTTCGTCCAGAAATTACTACGATCATTTCTAAAGTAATTCTCCGGTAAAACCTACAGTGGTTCTTAGAAAAGTCCTACATGATTTCCTTCAGGAATTCCTCCGAAAATGCAACAAGTTTCTTCACAAATTCTTTCGTGAGACCTCCAGAAACTCCTCTGGAAATTCGTCCTAAAAATCCTGCTGAAATGCCTCCACGACTGTAATTTCTGCTGATACACACCAAGTGTCACTGCATTATGGTCCAGGATACAGTTTTATGCGGAAGACGCATTTCACGCAAAAACTACATTTTTTAGAAAAAAAATGTTTGGAATAGTAAGGTCATCATCATGATGCTATCAAAGAATAGAGTGGCCCAATACATGTTTTTTTTTTTCATTTTACGTAGATTTCATGTTGGAGTTGAGCATTCGAGGTTTGGTGCATTGCCTGGACCGTGATCGTGTTCTATGACGATCTTTATTCCATCGTCCAACGTTGGTTGGCTTGGGATGTTAAAGGTTATCGACCTTCTCCACTGCTTACCAAGCTACCGCAGAGTTGAAGTTGTTCAACAGTAACAGAGCTGCTACCCGGGTGAGGTCGGCTCCATTGTGCAGGACTCCGCACGTCAAAGCTTCGTACCGTGCTTTGGTGAGGTCGACGATTTTGTCTGGACCTCCCTTGCTTCTAGGGACGCCCCACAATTTTTCGTGGTTCAGACGATCGAAGGCTTTTCCATGGTCAATGAGTAACAAATAGAGGGATCTTTGGACTTTGGACCAGGATGATGCAGAGCGTGACAGTGTGGTCCTCACATGATCTTCCTGGTGGAATCCTACCTGCTGCCGTCGGAGAATTGTCAACCTTTCCCTATATCCGAATTAGGATAACTTTGCGCAATTAGGATAACAGATCGCCTTTATTCGAAACCTTCACTAATCACTAGGACGCATTGCATCCATTCAGCCGGAAAAGTCGTGGTGTCCAAAATATCGCAGAATTGTTAATGCAGCATTTGCGCGGATTACATAGGGTCGGTTTTGAGCATTTCTGCTGATATGCGGTGATAGTAGAGGTCTCATTAGATTCGTACTGCTGATGGCTGCTTCAATCTCCTGCATCGTACTTTTGGCGGCACGTGGTGAGATATTCGGGTGTCAAAACTTGAAAAAGTTGTTCGAATTGGTCGAGGGCCCTCCTTAGCCGTGCGGTAAGACGCGCGGCTACAAAGCAAGACCATGCTGAGGGTGGCTGGGTTCGATTCCCGGTGCCGGTCTAGGCAATTTTCGGATTGGAAATTGTCTCGACTTCCCTGGGCATAAAAAGTATCATCGTGTTAGCCTCATGATATACGAATGCAAAAATGGTAACTTGGCTTAGAAACCTCGCAGTTAATAACTGTGGAAGTGCTTAGTGAACACTAAGCTGCGAGGCGGCAATGTCCCAGTGGGGGATGTAATGCCTATGAAGAAGAAGAAGAAGAAGAATTGGTCGAGCCCAGATCCAGGCAAGATGAATACAGTACTAGGTGCTCCAATCTGCCAAGTTTGTGGGCGGGGGTGAAAAATTTATTTTCAGTGCAAAACGAAAACAAACCGGCTGGCTCTCCCGTACTAAAATCCAAGATGGCTGAATCGTGAATTTGGCAGATTGGAACCCCTAGTGGTGTAATCATCTTAGATCCAGCAAAGACTAATTATTTAGTCTTTGGATCCAGGGTTCTTATATCTAGACTAACATTTGAAAAGGGCGTAACTGCCAAAATTTATTCCTTCTGATTTTTCGTCTACGTATATAGCTATATATGTGGACGAAGAATCAGAAGGAATAAATTTTGGCTGTTACCCCCTTTTCAAATGTTGGTCTAGATATCATCTTGCCCGGGTCGACCCAACGCTTCGGCGGATCAGTTATGGGCCAAACACAATTGGTACGTTTGCGTGCGTTTTGACAGTTTCCCATGGGAAATCTGTCAAAACGCACGCAAACGTACCAATTGTGTTTGGCCCATTAGATCGGTGAGTGACAGACACGCTTTTTTCTTTGGCATCCTCGTGTTTGTTCTTGTTCTAATCAGGCGTTGTAAAATATCGTTAAGGAGGCGATTATCGCCGGTTGCTGAGGTTTTCCTCCTATCATCGACCGCGAAGCCCGTCCGCATATCCGCCTGTCTCGTTTGCAGCCAGCAGCGTTAGACTTTCTTCTGTAGAGCCGCATACAGTGTTGGCTAGACTAGACTGCTCTGGAAATGGACACGGGGCATTCATGAGTCCGGAAAAAACGCAGCGCTGACATCGCGTTTGACTATCATTCTCTAATTGGCGAGATCCGACTACGCATTATTCGGATTCAGCGGCGGGAGTAGTGGTTCAACATATAGTAACGATTGGCCACTAAATAACGGGAATTTCAATTCTTCAATACTTTTCTATGAGTACATCATTGCTTCCAGAGAAATATTATCTTATGTGAATGTATCTTTAGAATATTCTAAAAATTGTCGTCCACACACTTTTACTACACCATGTTCAGTTGTTTACAACATGCCGTCGAAAAGTACACGGCCGTGAACAATTTAAAGCTTGAAAATGTTTCGAAAACTGTTGAAGGATTTTTGGTCTACTGATCTCCATTGTAAACAAAGATGAAGGCCAAACACAAAACAACTCATCAATAGGATCAGGAGCAACTTCCGAAAATGGTAGCCACCGACCAAATGCTATTATTCATTAATCTAATTTTGAAGACTAAGGTCAACTCTTTTTATAACATATATCAGGTTGAACTGTACTTTTTTGTAGTTTTCTTCTCGAGTCATTCTTTCCATTCACGATATTTAGTGGCCACCCGTTAAAGTACTAGTCCCGTCAACGTTAGCCATCGGAAATTATCACATCAGTTACTCACTGACTTGTGCAGCTGAAATGTTGGCTTGGAGCACTTCGAACAGCTTCTTCAAGTTTCAGCCAATATTCTTTAAGAAGTAGCCATCCGAAGCGTGAAATCTAAAGGGACCACCAAGATAGATTGATTGTAGGTGGAGGTGCTCAGGGCCCTATGCTGTCTCTGTGAATGTAGCAACCATTATGAAATGTTTTGCATCATTCTGGAGCAGGTCAACAAGTTGTGTCCCTACATTTGCCATTCGGATAGCCGCTGATGTGAGGTAAGATACATTTCACCAGGGGCCCTCCTTAGCCGTGCGGTAAGACGCGCGGCTATAAAGCAAGACCATGCTGAGGGTGGCTGGGTTCGATTCCCGGTGCCGGTTTAGGCAATTTTCGGATTGCAAATTGTCTCGACTTCCCTGGGCATAAAAGTATCATCGTGTTAGCCTCATGATATACGAATGCAGAAATGGTAACTTGGCTTAGAAACCTCGAAGTTAATAACTGTGGAAGTGCTTAATGAGCACTAAGCTGCGAGGCGGCTCTGTCCCAGTGTGGGGATGAAATGCCAATAAGAAGAAGAAGAAGACATTTCATCTCCACTGTTACTTCTCATCGTAAGTGGTGGGTGCGATTGACCCTGTACCATACCTTGATCTGCTTTGGCAGTTTATTGCTTTGGAACATCTAGACGATGTTAGTACTGCGACGCTCTTTTAGGCGGAGTGGATTCTACGACCTGGTCGTATGCATCTTTACGACGGTTCTCAACATCAACGTCAGCAGAACGAACCAGGTGGTTAAGCGTCAACGGGAACAGCCCCTCAAACTTTGCAGTAGGTTGGAATATTTCAATATTTTTACAGCCTGATATCAACAGATGGCGTTATTGGGATCGACATGGAAGTACGGGTCAGAAAGGTTGGGCTGCCTGCGTGAAACCCGTTGCATGATAGCACAGGATGATGTCTAAAATTTATAATTCAGACAGCTGAATCTCGTATGCCGAGCAACATAAATATCCAGTAGCGCCGGGAGTGGGTAGGATAAGTAGGATAAGTACACCCCTTTGCGTTGGCCCCTCAATTATAGCACGTTTAAATGGATCATTTGAGGCCCACGGTAAAAAGTTTTGTAGAATTATGAGAGGATTTATTCATTTATTTATTTGTGGTTTTATTCATCTGACAAAAATAGTCTTAATGAATATGCCTGATTACATAATATTCAATTTTCTTATTCTCGGAGACGAGCCAGCCTCGGGCTGCAAGTCTCTTAAATAAAGACAAAAAAAAATCTTATTCTATAGGCGAATTTACATGCCGACATACCAAAGTCATACATATGTTCAACGGAAGTAAACATGCGGATTATTGCACAAATTGGTTGGTTGAATCCATAAAAAGTGCGATTAAAGCTCGTGTGCAACAGAGATCGCTTTCTTAGCATTCTGCCTGAAGTCCCAAAGCTAAGTTCCAACAAAAGAGGGACAATTGACGTCAGCGTTGAGCAATTTGACAACAAATGTAGCTTGCTGCACCTTACGCCTCCGATCAATGGTTTCGAGATCAAGTAGCTGAAAATCCATGAAAAATATGAGGAATAATAACGGGCCCAAATTGCTTCCTTCCCGAGCAGGAGCGACGACCTCGATAACAGAAATTGGTATGAACTAGCCTTGTATTTTTGGATATTTTACCTCTTATGCAAGGCTAGTTCATAACAGAGTATGGTAACAATTAAAGAATAAGGTATTATTGTGTTAATTTTTCCGCTCGGGTTGTGGCACATCAGAAGTCACGGTGTCTTTGTCTGAAGAGGCTTATTTTCAAAAAATCAGTATCTCTAAAACACTCACTACACGAAAGTAAAGGTTTTCCTCTTTCACGTAGGTGCATTTTTAAAATGTTCTATCGGGGGTCATTTTTCCATACATTTGGGGGGGGGGTTGAATCGGCTATCATTTGAGATTTCTATGGAATTTGCACCAAAAATAGTGAAAAAAATAAAAATTGTTCTAGATCCCCCGATAGAACATTTTAGTTTACCCACTATATGAAAGAGGAGAGCATCTACTTTTACGTTGTGGGTGTTTCAGAGATACTGATTTTTGAAAAATAATGTTTCCCCATAGACACACCGTGGAAGTGCTGATAAATGGCGAGGAGACGTATGTTCCGTGTCTGACACACATCGACCGGCCACACAGATATGAGGAAAATCACGACACCAGTCTGTTTGAAAATCCCAGACGTGAAAGTTTACGAAGCAGTATTTTGTGGTCAATTTTGTCCAACGCCGTTTTAAGGTCCATGTACATCACATCCACTTGCGATTTTTCTTCCATGACTGTCAAGCAGGTGGTAGTGAATTGAAATTGAATTGAAATCTAAGAAACACAAACACCTCTAAGGTCGCATGAAATCTGCTTTGCAAGGGATTCTGATCTTCTGAAAGTTAATAAAAGCCCAAGAAGTTAGTAATAATTGCTTCAAACCAATAAAGACTTGAAGAAATCTGTGAAATCCATGACTTTTACTGGACACTTGTAAAAATTTTCTGAAATCAGAAGCATTCCAGGATGGACTTTTCATAGCATAGTTACGATGTACTTCGTAGATTGGACACCAGTGATACTCATGTTTCCTTT